>NC_056629.2:4117500-4417500 GCF_002870075.4 Lactuca sativa
GGTAATGATTAATTACCTTAATACCTCATATTATCATTAATTTAAATTAACATTAAATGTATTAAGAATTATAAAATTATCACCTTAATTATAGTCATATATCCAAAATAATAAATTGTTCATATCTGTGTGTTCTCAAACCATTTTAGTCTTATCACGTACCCCCCCCCCCCCCCCCCCCCACACACACACACACACAAATATATATATATATATATAGGGGAGGGTTCAATTGAGAAAAAAAAAAGGTTGAGAATAGGGGAATCATTCTCAGCCAATCATTTATTTTCGCCGCAAAAGCCTCCAACGTAGCGGCGGAAATGGGAAACGAATGCACATGTGTTTTCCAACATAACATATTTCATTAAACTATTCTAATCATTACCTTAATATATACAAAAACATAGTTTTTTTTTCGTTTTTTTTTTAATTTTTATAAGCTATATTTATCAAAAAATGACTTTAAATATACCAAAATTCATGATTTTTTATTCTCTACAAATAGACATCCATATTGATATAGTTTTTAGATAAAATAAAAAAATTATTTTTTTTTATATTTTCAGCTATCGTTATTCATAAATGAATAACAATGCATCATGTTTTATTACAGTACATTCGTTATTCACTTATGAATAAATAGTATGATTTTTTTTTTACAATTTAAGTATCATTCATATATGAATATAGCATATAATAAACATAGTATATTCATATTTTAATATTGGACGATGAATTCACTTGTGAATATTAACATAGTATATTCACTTGTAAATATTAGATGGTATATTCACTTATGAGTATTAAATGATATTTCATATGTGAATATTACATAGTATTACATGGTATAGCACATGTGAATATTACAGAGTATATTCACTTGTGAATATTAGATGATATATTTACTTATGAAAATTACACAGTATATATTACAAGGTATATTCACTTATGAATATTGAAGGTATTTTGACAAATATATATAATTTTTATATGTTATTCACATATGAATAACATACAGACTTGCATATTTGTTTTGTGTTTTTAATAATCATATACTGATTCAGGTGAGAAAACATATTCATATGTGAATATAACGTGGTAATTTAGTTTATGCATTTCATCAAACAGTTTGAGTGCAAACAAGTTAACTATTTTAAAAATGTTAAAAACATCAAGTTATAAATTCCAAATCATCATATACTTCCAATTTCGACTTAAGATGCGACATCCTATCTCTGATCGATTTCTCAATTTGATTTTGATTTCCGAAAATCCGATTGGGAACCTGTGATTATCGATTCTAAGTCCCTCAATGTCGATTGTGACTGCGAGTCCAGAACTCCGATTCCAATTTCATGAACAGCGAAGAAATTCCGGTTTAGTTGAAGAAATTTGGATGATTATTGAAGGTTGGAAGAAAAATTTTGATGATGAACGAACAGTTATCGAATTCTCTATAGTTACGTATTTGAGATTGAAGATTACGATATTTACAAGTTTGTCACCGTGTCTTTTATGCTTAGATTAAATGAGTGGCTGAAAATGATTCCCCCATTTTCAATCTTTTTTATTTTCTCAATTGAACCCACCTATATATATATATATATATATATATATATATATATATATATATATATATATATATATATATATATATATATATATATATATATATATATATTTGTGTGTGTGCGCGTGTGCGCACAACGATTTAATGATTATCATGTTATAGGTTATGGAGATGAGAACACCGTGTATGAGCCTAGCCTTCGTGGCATGTGGTAGGTTGTCCCAAAACTCTCCCTATAGTGTCCCTTGTTTACACTCTCTTTATGGATAAACTCTCTTTCACTCTATCAAATTTTTTTATTAATTCAAAATATCTTTTTACCTCTTATAAATACCAAACTAACGACCTTCTACGGACTCTATTACTTTCAAATCAATTTCTTCTCCAATGGCTTCAAACAACCCTCCAAACAACACAAACTCTTCCAACACTCATGATAGAACTATTTTTGCTTTAGATTCAACACCACCACCCTACCGACCATAATTTGAAAACCTTATTTTTCACCCATCCAATTTCATTATCTCTGGATGTAAGCATTTTATGTCAATCCGTTTCCAATTTCCCAACCCAACTTCTCACCGTTGTTGAATCCGTTCCGAAATTCCAATCCCAACCCGAATTAATATTGTTTTTAATTAAATGTATCAATTTTAATTATATTTGTTAAATAGTTTTATATAGAACGTTAATATTGTTTTTATTTTTATTTGAAAAGGAAAAAAGTGACTGGAAAGAGGGATCATATATTAGATAAAAAGTGTAGCAGAGGAAAAAATACGAGGAAATAACTAACGTGACATCGAGATGACATGCAAAAACTATGGAAAGTATGATATAACATCTTAGACAAATTAAATAAAAACATTTTAACATGTAATGGGATCCGGTGCATTCTTTTCGTGATATTGATCGTACCAAACTCTCACTAGCATCATTTATATAACATTTGTTCGAAACCGACTAATAGTTTAGATGTAGACCCATCATAAGTTGTTAGTACCCAATGACTAAATAAATCATTATTTATTTTTTTGGTCGGTTTTCTATCACAAATGTTTGAAATGACTAATAAAACAAGAACTAGCGATAACGATATCAAATAAAGCACGAAACCACAGTAGAAAAGTCCAAATTGTATTCTAAAAGCAAGCATTATTATGAGTGTAGATTGCTCTCATTACATATTACAGAAATCAAACAAAATGTTATAAAAGTAAGATACGGTTAAGTTAAATAAAGAGCTTATGTAACCAATGTCGTGGAACGAACCTTTTTGATTCCTCAAGACCTCGTTATGTTATGAACTATAAACCAAGAATTATAACCTTAATTTGTGCATCATTATTACCTTATTGCATATGTGGCTAAACCTGGAATAATTGCATTTGTAACTTAAGGGATCTGTTAATAGAATTATATGCGTACACATGTTCGCTTACAGAATTAAAGAAGCACTTTTGTATTTGATTAAATAGAAAGAAGGCGATAAGACGTAATCCTATAAAAACTCGTTATTCTATATAATATATCATCTATGACCCGGAATGAATTCCACTAATCCATGAGAGAAAACGACAACTGAAATGAGCACCATTAAGGGCTTTTTGTTATTTGCTAGTCACTTTCTTTCATTGTTTCACATTCTTTTTGTCGAAGCGACATTCCCTCACTACATATCTATTATCTATATGTCACATGTCCAAACTTTTTTCACATGGAATGTGTATGGTTAGGGGCTTGTAACCAAAAAAAAAAACAAAGAATTAGTGATTTTTCATCCAACTTTCAACAAGAGTACTCCAGTCCAGATATTATAAAAGAAACTTCATGTTTGTCACGTCTCTTCCATTAAAAGTGCATATAATCCCATCGGCTTTTATCAAGTAGTTTACACTTCATAAACAAATGTTGCTGATAATGATATTGTCTTTTTCCGAATCAACGTTACATCAAGTCATCACTACATGTCATGTCACACTCAAACATCAAAATTTCTCACATGGGATCGGAGAGAATAGGCTTCAAAAATCGTTTTGTTTCTTTTTTTCATGTTGGGCTTGTTTTTTAAACGGTTAGGTTCAAACTGAAATAGGTTTTAATATATAACTGAAATCGGTTTTTTCCCCCAGTTTTTCTATAATAACCGAATCGAAAAAACTGGTTTTTTTTTAATATTTTCACTCCACCGATTATAACCAAAACCAGTTGTGCTTGTGCACCTTTAGTTGAGGAAGAGAACCTTTAACCTTTGGAGCCAACTAACAGTAGACATCACATCATATTTATGAAGGCTAATTGTTTCATGGTATGCTTTGACTTTGATATATATATATATATATATATATATATATATATATATATATATATATATATATATATATATATATATATATATATATATATATATATATAATCAGAATTATTTAACTCGATTCGCCATCGTGATTGTGAACATAGATTATTTCTTTAAAGCCACGTGAACTCTCATGTTCTTGTTTTGAGCTTGCTTTTTACTCTCCCATTGTCATGTTATATCCATGTATGTGAGTACGGCTCGTTTGTTATAAAAGGCATTATAGGACGTAATAAATTGTATTGCTTTCGACATACAGTGTTTGCAATGGATTTGATTAGGACAAAAAGTTGAAAAACTTTATACCACCAAAAAAGATAGGAACATAGTGTTTTTTTTCCTTGTATGTGCAAAAACAAAAACCGAAAGGGATAAATAGGCTCCTTGTCCTTATCATCAAAAATAGCCCTACAAACTTGATCTTAACCCACGTTTGTGGATTCTGACAAAATAACATGTTTCATCGACCTTCGAATTATTAAAAATAAAAGGAAAAAAAAAATTAAGTACATAATTGCAACTTGAAAGTGTTATGTAAAGAAATAATGTAAGATTTATAGAAATAATACACACACAGCAAGAGGTAAACAAAAGGATGTGTGTCTGGAACCAATTTTACCATATACAAGTAGTTGTGCAAAACTCCAATAATAATAAACATATAATATAAAATCACAAGAGTCAAATTTGTAAATGCATTTTATACTAATAAAATCTACAACAACTAGATTAAGAGGTTGGCCAAAGGGAGCTGAGTTTGGCTGCAAGTTTTGCACTTTTATAGTCCTCTCTAAGCTGAATGAACCTGAACAATTAATTAAAGAACTTAACAACAATGTAAATGCCAGAAATAGCAATGTATAGCAAGTTTAGAAAATGTTACATGCATAAATATTTGTAACTTGTTAGGATGTCTTTGTTCCATTTTATTGGTTGTCTTCATATAAATATATTGTAAATTTTTGTACTGTATAATCATAATTCCTATTTCACAATTTATGGCATTTCTAAGAGAAATTATCCTCTCGAATTTGTGAATCGATTTCAGCTTACTTTATGTAATTAGATTAAGAAATACAATACGTTACCTTTGAGCATCTTTAAGTATGCTTGGTGTGCCTTCAAACAGACTCGATAAGCTTTCAGGAGCAACAATGAAGACGTTTGCCATGCTTTGAGATTTAAAAGAAATATATATGTATGAGTAATAGGCAATCACAGTAAGTAAAGAAGGTATGATACATATTATTCAATAAAATAATGTAACAGCTTACATGCTTAGTGATTCGAATTTTTCATCAACTGTAGGAGCATTGAAACTTCGTACAAAATCCCCATATTCAGTGATGTCACGTTTCAGCCTTAGTCCTCCACTACAGACACCACAACGTAACAGAAAGTCAAAACAAGCCTTTGTTTGATTCGGATTAAAAAATGATAATATTTGGAAGAAGAAGAAGAAGAAGAAGTTACCTGGGATTGAAAGTGTACTTCTGCCAGTGATTACTTAGGCCTTTGTGCAAGCGGTTCCCCTGTTTTGAAAAAAGTTCATCTTAAATCTTAATACATGACAGGTAAAATTAAATTATAGGAAATGTGTATGTGGCATACCAATTCAGTTAAGAAAGCTTGCTTGTTAAGACCTTCTAATGCAGTGAATGCTGCTTCAAGCACACGAGAGAGGTATGCCACAACTCTGAAAAACAAAACCAAAAAAAAGTTGATGATTTCGTAAATAATAATATCAAAAGGAATTGCAAATTCAAACACAGTCAACCTTATGCATGCATTTGTAGGCCGATGATCAGGAACAATGCCATCATCTGGTGATTTATAATCGGTTGCTTTTTGTTCGGCTGAAAGCAATCGTTCCACCTACACCCATATTTGATTTAAAAAAAAAAAAAAATATATATATATATATATATATATATATATATATATATATATATATATATATATATATATATAAGTTCAATTTTAAAAGATTATATTTTTATGGAATATATATATATATATATATATATATATATATATATATATATATATATATATATATATAGATAGATAATAGAAATCCAGTTTCAAGAACAAACCTCGGCCATAACTGTCTCGATGCACTGTTGGAGGCCTTTATAGGCAGCGCCCTCTGCACTGGACATAGCTGTTGCCATTTCTTCACATGATGCAGCATGTGCACCATCCACAGGTAACAGAAGCCTTGAAATTGAGTTAGCAAAGTACTGAAAAAGACCATACACTTTCCAATCAAACAACCATTCAGACTATTCATATATATATATATATATATATATATATATATATATATATATATATATATATATATATATATATATATATAATAAAGGGAAGGGCTAAATGCAGGAAATATCAATGGGCTTTTATCTGTTTATCTGCATCCTACTTTCATTTTTTTCAATTACATCATTGTACTTGTAAAAAAAAATGATTTGTATTTGAATGACATTGCTACAAGTGCCAGTGGGTAGATTTTTGGTGTGATAGGAAGAAATGAAATTATGATATGCTATATATTAATGAAAACCCAAAGTAACAAACAACATACTTGTTGAACGATAGCCACACTGCTTCCACAACGCTGTACAGCAACCATGAAAGATCTAAAACTGCTTTCACCAGCAGCAGCAGCAGCTTCTGCCTACATCATAATTCATGACTCTCATCTCCTTTCAAATACTTTTTTTTTAAATATAAATATAAAAATAAAAAAGATGTATGAATATTGAAAAAGGCTTACAGCAGAAGCAGCAGCAGCAGCCACTCTACGGCTAACACTGGTGCCTAACACAAACCTCTCCCTCAAAGCTGCAGCCTCTGTGAGGCCGTCTCTGGCTCTTTCAAGCCCTTCTGTTGTATACTGACTCACCTGCACCACAAAAAAGAAATTAATTCATAATTACATTATATGCATATGAGGATGGGAAGTAGATAAAATCTGTAACTTACTTGGTCTAGAAGGCAAGTGAAGACGGTTTTCACATTGGTTGCAAGATTACCAGGCTATACACAGACAATTGAGTAAAGGGAATGTAAGATTCATATATATACATAATAAAATTTGTTTTTGTTTTACTTTTACCTGAGGTGAAAACAAAGTGCATCTGGAAATTGCCTCTTCGTTCCAGCGCACAAACTCTGTGACAACTGTAACAGATATTTGCTGGTGGGATGATGATATTGAAGCACCTTTTGAACGTCCAATTGATCCTGTTGACTCTCCCGATAGCTGGCTTTCAGAAAGCAGTTCCTCCATCTGTATGGGATATAATCCATCAAGGTATAGCAGGAGACAGATATATATATATATATATATATATATATATATATATATATATATATATATATATATATATATAGAGAGAGAGAGAGAGAGAAGAAATGAGTGCGTCTTGTAAGAAAAAAAAAAAAAAAAAAAAACCTTTGATTTGTAGAGTTGCCTTAAGGAAGCTTGCTCGTATTCAATGTACATATCTTTGTGATCAATGAATAGAGATTCTGTTAGGCCTGTACCAATAACAAAATGTATATCAGGACATTAAAAGTAACCATATGACTTTTATATGAAATGTCAGGGCTGTCTTGTTCTATCTAGCTTTTAACATATTCTATCAATGTGACTCAAAATCATTAAATGATCTGCCTCCTCTATTATATAAATACCCAAAAGCTATAAGTCCAAACATACAATACATGTGGCAAAACAAATTACATGCCACACAAAAACATCAGGAAGCTACTGAAGATTATAACAACTTGTCCATTGTTAAAGGTAACCATAAAGGTGTACATCGATCTGACCTAGAAGTAGGACTTCTGAAAGCATATTATTATGAGGGGTTTATTCTTCAGAGTATAAAGACGGAGGAAGTTTTAGGCTGAAAGATCAACACTTTTTTTTTCTCTTGGTGTGTGTTTGTGCCTGGAAAGAGACTGAGAACTAGGAGATGATACCAGTGAAATTGTGAAGATATCTTTCATGAAAGTTTGGATTCAAATCTTGTAGCAAGGATTACAACAAGTGAAATTATAATTTTAGTGAGATGAGTGAAATTGGCCAACATGTTGCCAGTATTGTGTTCTAAAGTAAATTTGTTTTGTATGTTGATCTTAGTTTTGATTTTGTGGAAATTTGGCTTGTTCATGTCCATTACTTTTTAATTCCAAATGTTGAGTAGAAATCTACAGAAAGTGAGTCTTAACTCTTAAGCAAATAAATGATCAGTTGTTTACCGACTTTTTATAGCTGGTCAAGTCGAAAACAAGTGTAATGGGAATTTTATCTGGTTTAGTATTAGCCTAAGAAAACCTCATATTGATATAGAGAGAGGCTTAGTAGGCTTTTGGCTGTTGTAAATAAAGTGGTGATGTTTCAATTGATTATTTGAAATTATGAATGGGTCACGTAACTTTTACTTGCTTAATAATCAAGCATGCAAAGGTTCATGTATGTTACTTCTATTCTATGTGTTGCTTTCATATTCATATAACATATTAACATGTGTGGTGAAGAATATTTTCCAATTGGACCAAAATAGGTATTTGATATAATATGTTGACAATAGAAAACTAACTTTAATCCTCAAGTCATTGCAATATCATCTAAAAGGATTGTTTGTACCTTCAATGTCCAAGTCACCACATCCCACACTGCGTAGATCTTTGGCAAGTTCCTGTGTCTTCTCATATCCCACTGCCAACATCCTCAGGTACTGAAACGGAACCACAAAACCCAAATTCAATAATCTAAACCCAACAAACAGACATCCATTTACACAAACAAGTCATGCAACTTACTAGCAAAAGACCACCTTCTCCCATCGGAGGTGGATGCACTAAAGATGGCTTCACCAACAGTTTCTCCAACAGTTTAGGAACCCGATCTTCCATTACTCGCTACATCATAAAGTAAGTAAGTAAGTAAGTGAGTGTGTGTCATAAAAGTAACAAAATTCATAAATATGTGGTTTCTTTCTTTCTTTCTTTGCAAATACCTGTACCAAAATTGACATGACATCATTTGGAGAAGGAAATACAGCCGTGATGGTAGCTGCTTCTTTTCGGACAGTATCTGCAAGCCAAGTATAATTTAAATATTATAGAGAAAACACAGTTTGAAAATGTTAATTAAAAAAATCCATCATATTCATACCGATTATCTCTTTGTACAAAGAGGAGAGTGCACGGGCAACATTACTGGGACTAGGTAGGGAATCCTGGTCACCAAGAACCAATCGTGTGTCTGCATTCATCACCTCCACATCAAACATTGGCCTTAAACCCACATAGTGTTGCATCGCACTGGTGCCTCTGTTAAACTGTATATCAAAAAATCACACAGTAAGCCAAAACTACTTTCTTTTTTATCGTTTTAATCGTATATAAGTACCTGAGATAGGATTTTTGCACATTCTGCCATGGTTGACAATTCTCTTTTCTGAGATGCAGTATCAAACCTAGACAACAATCTGTTCTCCAGTTCTGTACAAACATTCACCATGGTAAGTTAAAAAAGTACAGACCTATACATCCAGAAGCGAAAAAACCGAATGTTAATGTAGCTACCATTGCAGTATTCTTGAAGGTTGCCAACAGCAACCTCCAGTCCTCTACTAGCAGTTGCATTTCCTGGAACAGATTGCATAGTCACACCCTGTCTTCCAATATCTTCCTCCGCAAATGAACCTGAAATTAACAAACAAAGTTTTAAAAAAGTGCACTTCAAAAGATATATTTAGATCCAAATAAATCAAAATGATATTTACAAGTTAGTCGGTTTTTGAAAAAAAATAATAATAAAGTCTACTTACGTAATTTTTGTGCAATCGAAGCAGCCTCAGCAACACGGCTGTCATCAGAGAATAGAGGAGAAAGTTCCATCAGATCCCCTGGGCTACTGTTGAATTCCATTAGGTACTGCATAACAGAATCAACACTGGTGTTAAATACTTGCAAGAAAAAAGTTGTATTGAATCTAGTAAAAGTACCTTTATGAGCTCCATAGTTTGGCTGGCAGTTTCTCTCTGGGAATCTGCACTCTGTAATTGAAGAGCACAAAGGTTTAAGTTTAAAAAGACCACAACCAGCTTTTTAATATATTAATATGATTGGAGAGCATTTAAACTTCACCTGTAAATGATCCCCAATTTTAGCAGCAGTCTGCCCAACACTAGAAATACGTGAATCCAATCTTGCAAAGCTATCAAACAACCCATCCACACCTTTCTCCAGCTGAAAATAGGAATTAGTTAAAATCTTACTAATTTAGATAAATCAAAAGGTTCAAACAAACTAGCATTAATTCAAAACTTTCATGTGTATGAAAATAAATATGAGAATACAATTGAAATTTCAGGTTGCATGAGTTCAATTATTAACATCTGTTAAATATACTAGTAAAATGATCTCCAGGTTGTAAGCAGATCTATAGAGAAACATGATCTGCATGTGGAGGATGTTTTAGAATTGGATTAATGTATGTCGAATAGTAACCAAGTTTCATGGTTGTTCCACCTAGGTATTGTTCCACCCAGTGTCAAAAAAATCATGCAGTTTTAATACTTTTTTGTTAAAACTATTAGTATTGTTTTAGATAGTTGTCTTTATTAAAAATAGTGACATAAATAAACTTATGTGGGTTTTGATTAGAAATATGTGGCATTAGAAAAAGAAGAAACTATTTCAAATATGGTTTACTGTAACTACATGTAGAAGGTGAACTTGGTTTACAAAGTTCATAGGGTTCAGGAATGGAACAACAAAATTATGAACTGAAGTTTCAGATAAATGAAACAAAACCAAAACTTGAGTGGTAAAACCTCTTCAAATAAAGTTCGAGGTACCTGGGTGGAACAAAGTTGAAACTCTGATACAATTTAGTGACATTAACCCAGTTAAAAAACAAATCCAACCTAAAAAGTTCCAGAAATTTGTTGAGGCCAATCTATTGATGAAAATTTCAACTTCCAGACTATTAAATCCGTAATAAAACCTTATCTGGTCACTCAAAGATACTTTTTAACTTATGAAAAGCACATAAATACTGAAGTAAACATTCAGAAAATGAGATTAATGATTTACCTCACCAAGCGTCTTCCTATGTTTAGAGTCTTGTGCAGAAACATCTTTTTTGAGATTAAATAGTTTTCCATCAACCTTTAACAAACATACAAAAATGTGTTGAGGAGATTAAATTGCTTAGTGCATAAATGCAACAAAACAAAATAAAAATAATGTTATGCAATCAATATATACCTGTTTCCGAATTTCGACTAACTGCGAACAGGAATTCTTGAACATTGACAATAAAGCATCTACTTCTGGAAATAAAGGAGTCAATTGCCCTTGCCCTTGACCTTGCCCTGCCCTTCCATTAGGCAAAGCATCATTCCCATTAATATTACCATTTGCTTCTAATGAGTCAGCATCTTCTTCTTGGAAAGATGGCAGAAGCTCATTTACTAAGTTTCCAAATAAAGCATCGAAAGAGAAGTCGCCCTTCACAAAACAAATAGGACAAGGTAGCAATGGCGTTGAGTATAAAAAACTGTAATACATGCACCGATTAGATACCATGCACACAAAAACATAAGATTGTGAAGCTTTACCTTGAAGTCTTCTATGTCTAAAACAAGTGGTTGAGATATTTTGTTACTTTTTGTTCCATCTCTAATCTCTTTCATCTGAAAGAAAGAAACATGCATACTCCCTTTAGCCTTTTGTAAATTTATCATGATGAACTTTACATTGATGTCATGTCACAATTAGAATATAAGATAACGTTTTAACCAGATCATCCTAGATAATCATAAAATCTCATTCTAGTAAACAAATTCAGTAACTTCCAAGATTGTATGAATCCATATCTTGAAGCTACAATTTAAAATGAGATAATCACCGAAATATAAAGTTTAAGTTTCTCATATCATTGGTCATGAAGCTATGTCTCCATTTCATATTCAAACTGACAGAATTGTTATTAGCTGGTATTGAACGCACATACTGGAATGGGATGACAGGCAAAGTTAAACTGGGCCTAATTGAAAAGCTGTACCCAGATCATCCTAAATAATCGTAAGATCCCATTCTAGTAAACAAACTTCGGATACTTTAAATACTGTTAAATTCATTTCTCAAAACTGAAAGCAAATAACAAAACTCTCACCCAATTCCACCACAATTTCAATCATAATTCATAAAGTTACAGGTTCACATATTAGCAGATCTCGATGGTCATAGAGCTACTTCCATTTCGAATTTAAGCACATTAGACCCGTTATTGACTAGTATAAAGAAAAACCACTAGTGAACAAACTCCCCAGGCATTACCTAAGAATTTAAATTGAACCTAATTGCAATATTTAACCAGATCATACTAAATAATCGTAAAATTCCATACTACTACAGAAATTTCAGTAAGCCTCGAGATTGTAAAATCGATATCTTAAAACTGAAATTCACTAACATAACTATCACCCAATTCCACCTCAATTTCAATTTTTGAAGTCGCCATTTCAAATATTAGTAGATCTCTCTGGGCATGAAGCTACTTCTCCATTTTAAATTAAAACCAGATAGAATCATAGAAAAACCCTAGCAAAATCTTACAATATGATTGAATTACATCGAATGAGGGGATTAATGGTTCGATAAAGAGATTGGCTATAAACAATAAACCTCGTTGGAGATCAAGTTAAGCACAGACTCCTACTTTGATCTTCCTGAAAGAAATCCTTCTTCTTCGTGTTCTTAAGTTGAAATATTAGATCGACCGGGTGCAGAAAACAGATTGAAGAACAGTAGACGGAGCCTGACCGCGAAGACTACAATGAAGAAAGCGGTAAGCGTAATGACCTTATTGCCCTCTCGACCTGCGGTGACAGCGGTGGATATTTGATTTCCTTTTATGAAAGTAAAAATAAAGGAAAGTCGAGTAACAAACCATTTTTTTGTATGTTTTAAAAAAAAAAATCCATTTTTAAATTATTTTTTGTAAAATAATCATTTTTTCGGAATGGACCGTTTCGGAAATAAATTTGGATTCGTTTTCTGGTTGGCCGGTCCATATTAATAAACATCTCATCCATAAACATTTTCCAAGAAATGTTTTCAATTTAAACAATCAAATCTATCATACAATTGCTCCACTGATTGAACCAAACTTCTTGAATGTTATCACAACCGAGATCAAAGTGACTCCTTTCCAACCTTACTGGCGCGACCCACATAAATGGGATTCTACGTAGATCCAAGTCCTTCCAGAAAAATGGTCAACGCTACTCTCACACTTTATTCATGGGTCAAAAATAGTCGTTGTTCAACACTTGAAGAATGATCGTTGCACCCATAGCATCGTCAAAGTATACTAGTTGATAATTCTTGAGCAGTCTCGTCCATTATACCTAAGCTCGTGCAAAAGTGCATATATTACACCCTAAAGTATATTGATAAACCAACATAGCTCTAGCTCTACTGTTACTAATGATAACGATCAGTTTAACGAGCCAACCAACCCTTCAATTGATATCCAATCTGAGCAACACACAATCTTCTTAATTATATTTCATTCTCCCAAAAGGGACATTCGATTACAACGAGATCCTTGACTAGAAGCTTTTGATGCGAGAACCACGTGCACAACCTTGAAAGCATGAATCTATCAACAACTCACCCTACACCTACTTCTGATCAACCCCTTAATCCTTTTCACCATAAAAGATCTTAACAATCTTGAATACTGAAAATCCAACTAACTTACACTGCAACTTTCTCCGACCTATTGTGATAGAACCCATCAAAATCAAATTGATTGTTGATCCTTCAAACAAAACACTTAGTCCTTCCCCACTCTGGGCTTACTCCCTTATCGGCCGATGTCTTCCCGGTCAAAGCCTAAAATCGATTCATCTAGACACTCTCTAAACATAACTCTCGATATGCAAAATGGCATGTGACAAATCTTGAATATTAATGATATGGGCATATTTAGTTATAAAATTCATGCATTATCTTAATACTTTATGTTGATTTTATCTCATTTAATGAACAAAAGGTGCTTAATTAGTTTAGAATTTCATTTTTCAGCAACAATGACATGCTCGGGTGGAAAATGAAGTGGAATTGGCGATTGGACGCTTGGATCTTGGATTTTGAAGAAAGAAGGATGTTGCTAGACAGCTTGACCCCTCGTCAGTGTTTTGGCCATATCTCATGAACCGTAACTCCGATTGACGAGATTCAAATAGTTCTGAAAACTAGACACAATTTCGGACGACTTTCGTGTTTTGAGAAAATGCTGATTCCAAACGGACTCGACGAGTAGGCCATCAACTCGACGAGTTGATCAGAAGTTTCGCGATTCTTGACTTTGCCTTGCCGCATACGGGATTTTAAGTGATGGACTCGGCGAGTAGGTCACTGGACTCGCCGAGTAGCCCCTGTCTTCATTATATATATATATATATATATATATATATATATATATATATATATATATATAGAGAGAGAGAGAGAGAGAAACGCTTCTCATTCAAACCCTAACGAATGGGGGAAGTTTAGGACGATTTTTGGAGGCCAGAAGGGTTCTTAGAAGCTGTGGTTTTCGAGATTTCAACCTAGATATCAATTTGGAAGAAGATCAAAGGCAATAACACATTACTTTTATCTTAATCTTTTGCATAAACCATGTTTCAATCATTAGATTATGTTTTTAGTTTGTTATTTGCTGTAGATATGAGCTAAAAACTCATAACTTATGTTTATGATAGATGATTCTGTGATTATCGTTTGATTATTGGTAGGATTGATTTAATATTTGTGATTTTGTTGATTCTAGCTTGTTAAAGAACCTTATGTGTGAATGATAAATATTTTTCTGTTAATAGGAAGATAATTGAGCTGCATGAACATCTCTTAGTTGTCAACCTCATATGTTTATGTAACCACTTTATCATATGTCTAGGAATAACGAACGTGAAACTAGAATTAATAAGAAAATTAGGTAAATTCATGTGTGAATTTGTTTGATGAACATCAGCAAGAGGTTAACAAAATGACCAAATTAGTTAACTATTACAAGTCTAAATTAACCCGAATAAATAACCTAGTGAATTGAATTAAATTAGACAACTGGCCACTGTTTGAGTTAGTTTGTTCTCTAAGGATTAGTGCAACGAACGTGAATCTGATCACTTGAATTGATAGCCAATAAAAGAATTAATCCATTGCACTATTACCATAATATCAACCATAGGCTCAATTGAGTTGAACTAAACAGAAGTTCCATTCGTTATTGAATTTAGTTGACTCTTTGTTTATCTAGTTCTTAGTTTCTTAGTTTAAATTTTAGTTAATTGTTTAAGTTTCTAGTCTTGCAAAACTAGAGAAAACCCATTTTCTATTACTTGTTTTATTTAGATAATATTAGCATTTATTTTAATTGTTTACCGTTCCCTGTGTTCGATACCCTACTTGCTTTAACTATATTACTAATCGATAGGTACACTGCCTTTCATGTGTTTATTTTGTGTCTAAGTTAGTAGGATTAAAACTAGTTTGTTTCACACACATAAATTAACCAACAAACTCAAGGAAATCATGCACCTTAGATGGAGACGCCATAAGCTTTCCAAACAATACAGCTTTGAACCCTTTGTGAACGAACCTCTTTACCTTATGATTTACGAAGCACCCTGAAGGTCGCATCCTTGATCCTTTAAAACCCACTGATGTTAACATAATATACCTAACAAGCTAAATATACAAATGACTATCCATTTGGCATCACATTAAACAAGTACATTTATTCAAGATGAAACCGAGGGTCAAAATTCATACCTGCGATTTCTTGCGATTCAACCTTGACCTCCTGTATGATGATAGGTGTTTGGGCATGTACTCCCTCTGCAAACCATATAAGACAGTCGGGTTTGAGATGACCCGACTGGTGACAATGGAAACACGTCCAATCCTTCTTGCAGTCGTGAACGACATGCCCTTTTTATCCACACTTCTAGCATTTGAATTTGTGACAAGCAAACTCATAGGTTTCACCACATTTTCCGCATATATCAAGGTCCCAATTACTTCTAATACCAAGGTTAGCAGCCTCGAACTCCTCGTATATTGTTGAATGAGTCATCTTTGTCTTTCCGAGTCATGTGCCCACATCAAGCTCTCCCCCAGTAGTCGCCTCAGAAGTCTCTCTCACAGTTTGCAAGACTACAATTTGCTCCTTGAACTTGGCAATTAGCCTGCCAGTTGTAACTGTTGGATAAGGTGTCTAAGTCCATAACTATATTTGGGATGTACTTGACCCGACTCGACATGGTCCATTTAGGTTTCACTTCACCGAAACAATTTATATGGATAATCTTTTGAGAATAATATAAGTTATGATTTATTAATATATTATAAGTTATAATAAATTAATATGAAATCATATTATTTAATTAGTATTGATCTATAATTAATTTGGAATTAATTTAGTGATCAAAATATAGTTATGGACTTAGACACCTTATTGTGTGAGTAAAAAAGAGTGGGTCGATTTCTACTTGGTGCTAACTATTCTCTCAAGTCTTCTAAGGTATCTTGGTGATTTTTGATTCCGCTTGAGGCATCCACACTATTGGTGCTAGGCTCTCAAGACTCCAAGCAATCAACCATAAGAAAAGGTATGTTATTATACTAAAGTTTTATATTACAAGTACCCCATAACATGCTAGTTAGGTTGAGAACCTTGGAAAATTCTTATTTGCATGTATTTTAGAGAAAACATAGATCTAAGGTTTCTAGGGTTGCATGTACACCATAGGAGTGTTAGAATGCTCAAAACCCTTCAGTGGTATCAGAGCCTAGGCTTGTTTTCTTGATACTTGATGCAAATTGTAAAAAAAATCGAAAATTTTGCATTCTGCTGAGTGAACTCGTCGAGTCGATGGGGGGACTCGACGAGTCCAAGCGTATCTTCATCCTACTCGTCAAGTAGGAGGCCCAGAGTGCAGTTTTTCAAGTTTTTAAGTTGGAATTGGACTAGCATCATTACACTAAACTGATTTGGACTTATAAAACATGTTTTTGATGTGGTAATGATTATGCTAATCCAATTTCAAAGGTTATTATCAAAATTTCAAGTTTTTTATGTGTGTTTATATGATTCTTGAAATTGTTGATATGAATGTTCATACACTTATGAGTTTTGGTAAATCATAAGAATTATTTGCAAATTGTTTGTTAGTTTAATTCTTGATATAAATGTTTTAATGGAGTCCATAAATTGTCGTCAAGTTATGGATTACCAACAATCATTTCTTTTAAAGATCCATTAAAGAACCATAGGTTATATAAAATGAAGAGTCTTCATTTTAATAAACCATTAAACTCATACGTTATGAAGTTGAAGAGTCTTGAATAGTTTCAAAACTTGCCCTCAAGTCTTGGAATTTGTAAAGCCTCACACACACTTTAATTCCAAACCCTAAAGTTTTAAAAGTTAAAATTCAACCCTTATACTTTATAATATTATAAGTTTATATATATATATATGTGTGTGTGTGTGTGTGTGTGTGTGTAAGATCAAATCAGTTTTACCATTAGTAAGTCTTATTCACGAAGCCAGTCTATAAGGGGGGTATAAGGTTGTTGCCTATAAAATGGAAGTTTAATGGGTGTCCACTCTCACCCACCGCTTCCTTGACTGGTGGAGGGTCGTTAGCCGAACGGGTAGGACAAGGACTATAATTCTCATTAAAAGTATAATGAAAATATAAAGTAACTAAACCTTTTATAAATTATCAATCTTAGTTACTTTAGGAAAATGTGAAATTGGTGCTATCCCATGATATTACACTTTGTACCTTACTGAGTCGTTGGTGGAGCGTGTGTGGGTAACCGGCACACTAACATGGACTAGTAAGGGTGGAAAAGGGTGACTTAATGTTTATCATAGATCGGTGGAGCGCGTGTGGGTAACCGACACATCGATTAGGTAATAAATATTAAGGGTACCAAGTTAATTTGCATGGTTATTCACACATTATTTGTGATCCTCGGCATCCCAGTCACAAACTTGAGAGGTCACAATCGAGATTTAAACATGCCATTGAAAATTTCAATGAATCTCAAAAGAATCTAGGAGTTTCAATCCAATTAAAACCTAATAATTTATTTCGTCTTTCATGGTGGAAATTGGTGAATCGCCATTCGCCTACCTTCAAATATTTTATAGTTTAGATTACGGCATCCCACTTCCAAGTTATAAAGTATTGTGTTGGGTCCTAGCCTTAATATTACATTTGGGTGTCTTATTAAGGATTCTTATTTATATTACGTACCTTCACATACGCTTAGCGTAGACCTCCCGTTAAGTCAATTTCTCATTAAGTGCCTAATACTTCACTTCAGAAGCTACAATCACAGATCCTGGTTCTTTTCCACATCTTAATCCAAAAAGACACTGACTTAGTGACTTTACTTGGCCCAAACAAGCCCAAACTCCAAAAATGATGTTCTACTTCCATGAAAAGGGCAAAATCTCATGCATGAACCCATTAAGACATTTAAGATGGAGACTCTACTGCTTATGAGACCCTTTTAGCTTTGAGGTGGCAACCCTAACTCACAAACGAGATTTCACTATAAAGGTCCGTTATTAGGACCAAAATGACTCCAAACCAAACTACACTAGATCTAAGAATTCTTAGGTAAAGTTATGAACTTTATACCTCCAAAGAGTCCCAAAGGATGATGCTATCCCATGTCTATGAGCTTCAACCTCCTAAGTTCTTCCTTGCCAACTTTTTATTTTCCTCTTCCAATCTTACACCACCAAAATGAGCTTCTTGAGGTTAAAACCACACAAGAATAAGGGGATGAGGCGTTCTAGGTTATATCTGAGGTTGGGGAACAGATAAGGAGGCTAGGGTTTGAGTCGTTAAGTTCTTTATATAGGGGGGTTGGCCCTAAAATTGGGGTTTTTTGACACTGGACGTACGCTGGGCGTACATCCTGTACATTGGGCATACGCCAACAACACTTGCGACCATTTCCTTTTATACGTTGGGCGTACCCGCGCGCCTTCCACTTTGCATGCATGGTCCTTCCTTGTTATTTATTTCCATTAGGGGCCCTTTTCGCCAATAACTTCAAAGAGTAAAAAAATCCCTCATTCTAAGTCCGTTTCCGATGAACTTTATATCCACGAGAAGGTGGCGGGAAGCCCTATGCTACCCTCGACACCTCCAAACCTAAAACCTCCAGGATAAAACCCAGGACCATAAAAGATCGAATTGCCCCTACTCTTTGGTTTTCGAGACCCCAACCGAATACTTTCAAACAGGGTGTTACAGCTTTATCGTCACCTATTTAATGAACATGACCAAACTTAACTTCTAATTAATATACCCAAAATACCCTTAGGTTAAAGACAAGTAAATTTCGAAAAGTCAAAAATTCAACTAAGTCAGCTCAGCTGGGTACGCCTAGCGTACTCATCTTATACGCTTAGCGTACACATGCCCTGACCATAAATGAGGCGTTGACCTCGTACGCCCTATGTACCATAGCGTACGCCCCGCGTATGTGCAACCATCATTTCCTTCTATTAAGAACTTAATCCCTTAAGCTCTTTCATCCAAATTCTAGACCTAGTCCTCAAATGATGTCCTTAACCATAAATTTTCCAACTTTAAGGTCTTGCATGGCCATTAAGTGCTCAATACCAAAAACCCTAACTTCTTAACTCTTTAATACATCCTAGCTCATGAATGGAAGGAAACTAACGTCCAATATTACATTTTTATGGTTCCTAATAACTCCATAATGGATAAAGTTTCTAACTTTATCCATTAGAATGGTCCAACCAACCAATATCTAGTCTTTATGTAACACCGAAAAATTTTAAATTTATTTTATTCATTTTTATTTCATAAAAATGCACATTATCCTATATAAACACTTTTTATTTAAAAATCATCAACAAGGTTTTCAGAACATTATGAGATTCCAGAATCTATATTCATCACTCTTTTATTTTGTGTGTGTACAATCGAGCCGCCGCCTTCCAGCGATTCTGAAGAACCCGAAAGACATAACACATAACACATAACACGGTAAGCACGAAGCTTAGTAAGTTCCCCAAAATACCACATACAACACATACGCCACTCAAGGCTACAATATGACCCTCCGGTCGGTGTGTCTCGGCGGAACCCTCCAGTTCCGTATCGTTGGACCCTACGGTCCGGTCTGTATCGTTGCACCCTCTGATTCGGTCTATATCGTTGGACCCTCCGGTCCGGTCTATAAACTCCGCATAGCATAAATCACAAAGACATGATGCATAGCATATCACATATAACATAATACTCAATGTAAGCACATAAGACCCTCCAGTCACACATAACTACCACTCAAGGTAAGATATAGTGAGAAGACTCACCTCGGGTAATTCTCGAAAAGTCTCGAACTCGAAATACCGATCTAGCCGCCGCCTAATCACATAAATAAATAACTCTAAATCAGCAGTGGCTCTCAAAGGCTAGACAAGTCTCATACTATGCTTCCCAGAAGGGTAAAAGACCATTCTACCCCTCCCCTGTCCCAATAGTCCACTGGTTGACTAAACCCTAAAAGTCAACGGAAGTCAACGGTCAAACTTTGACCAGACTCGTCGAGTCAGAAAATGACTGGGTGAGTCCACGCACGTAATCAGATTCCTCACAAGGTCTCACTCGACTCACTGAGTCACCCACCCAACTCGTCGGGTCTCAACTGATCACGAAACTCGGGTAAACTCGATCCGACTCGTCGAGTCCTCCTATGGACTCGGCGAGTCTCCTCCATGACCAAACTCATCCGACCTTCTGAGGTCAGATCTGCTTCACCAACTTGTAGATTTATCCTTCTAGTACCCACAAATCACGTAAAGGCCCAAACTTTATGTCCATGCATCATGATTAGAGCCATAAATGAAGAAATAGCCCTCTAAATGGAAACCTATGCTCAAACTCTCTATGTGACTGAATAAAGCTAAACATAAGGGACTCTCTGGACCTCCCATGGTCCAGATCTAAGGCTTATTCCACATTGGGACCTCAAACATTCCATAAACCTCTAAAGAGAATGGTTAAGAAACCCTAGATTCATGAAATCAACATCAAACAGGAGAAATGGTCCAGTTTGTTACCTCAAAGTGAAGCTCCAGGCTTCATAACCTCAGTACATCAACCCTCTTTGGTCCCTCTTGCTAGATTCTCGTATTCTCTTTAGAAATGACACACCAAAATGCTCAAGATGGCTCTTCTTTACTCTCTAAGCTTTCAAGGACGATTTAGGGTTTCTCCAGGGTAAGGACAGCCGCAATTGAAGACCCTGAGGTTCTTTAAATAGGTCCCAAACCCGGACAATTAGGGTTTTCCTCCACTGTGTCGACTCGTCGAGTCCATTTATTTAAACACGTCACCTGATTGCGCCCTTACTCGACGAGTTAATCCACCAACTCGCCAAGTCCCTTCGATTAAATCAAAATATATAAATAATATAATGCATACCCAAGAATCTGGATGTTACATTTCTCTCCACTTGAATTAGATTTCGTCCTTGAAATCGCTCCTTGACCCCACATAATTAGAATCCAATAACCCGTAAGATACCACCGTAGGATCTCATACCACACTAATATCACTAAAGAGGGCACCTCCCGTACAAATTATCCTCATGCCACCTTCTACCAGAATCATCAACTCTGAAAACTCACTGTTCCTATGATTCTTCCTAACGAAAACCATCGATCGGCTATCGATCATCCATGTCACTCGCACCACATGCTCCTCATCCCGCTCAAAGGAGCGAAAGGATCACGCTACACAGGGAACCCATCCCTTGCACTATCATCGAAATCTTGTCTGAACAAAGACTCTCAAAACCTTGCCTTCGAACTCAGGGAAATGTTTATGTTTAATCAGAATCATCTACTGACGTATAGCAATCTCAAGCCTCAACTTCCTGCCAGATCTCCCTTTCCAACCCTGAGCACCAGGTTACCCATGACTTTCACTATTGAACCTCCCAAGAAGATCCATGCATGACCCACCACTTCCTTCTCACAACAAGTGTTTAAACCCATGGTGACACACAAGTCACCAATTCTCGCTATCCCCAGTGAACACTAAAATCCACACTCGAATATCAGCTCACTCCTGACACTTGACATCTAAGGCTCAAGAATTTCGTGCAACTCTCTGCACTATCCCATCCAAACACTGAACCTCTGGTCTCAATTCCAGATGACAACTAACTTTTTAGAAAAGTACTCATTCTCTGAATCTGAAACCTCATATCGCCTTCTCGGCGCACTACTAAAATCAAACTCATCTCAAGAGTTTGATCAATCCCCGGGTTGGACCACTCGCCCCAAGAACCACTCATTTCGAGACTGATGCCTCGCAACCCACACTTAACTCACTCATCTACAACAAGCACGATTCCATCCAATATAACCACTCCAGACAAATGAGATAACCACAATATCGTCCCTGATTTAACCATCAGGCTCCCATACCTCATATATTTGGGCTACCCAAGCCAAACAACCTTTTTGTGTTACGCCCTGATCATAGAATAGTTATCCCAACATTTTATTACTGACTAGAGAGTACTACCACCCTCGCAATATCTCAACCCTTCCTTGATTAGTGCATGCTACGGCTCCCCATGACATCACTACAACCTCTCTCTGACCTGTGAGTACTACGGCTCTCGTAGCATCACCCCAACCTCTCTGATCCGTGAATACTACGGCTCCCCGTAGCATCACCCTAACCTCTCTGATCCGTGAATACTACAGCTCCCTGTAGCATCACCCTAACCTCTCTGATCCGTGAATACTACGACTCCCCGTAGCATCACTCTAACCTCTCTGATCCGTAAATACTACGGCTCCCCGTAGCATCACTCTAACCTCTCTGATCCATGAATACTACGACTCCCCGTAGCATCACTCTAACCTCTCTGATCTGTGAATATTACGACTCCCAGTAGCATCACTCTAACCTCTATGATCCGTGAATACTACGACTCCCCGTAGCATTACTACAACCTTTGCTCTAAGCCGCTGAACTGTGGCTCCCCGCAGTCTTACCACACCAGCCTTTGCCTCTTCATAATCCCACTTTCATGCAGACGCCACACCGCGATCATGAACTTATGCCCTGCGGACCGGCCATGCGTGGGTGTACACACCTACTCAAGCTATGCACTGCTATTTCTGACAACATCCAAACACACCTTTCCCTGCTGCAAACCACATTCCCGAATAATCTCACCTGATGTCATTTGGCCATAGGGATCTCACCGGAACCGTACTCACTTGATACCCACTATCTGCCTCCGACTCACAATTCCAAAATAATCCGAACTTAATGACCGCATATTCCGATACTTCAGGACACCGTAACAACATCCCACGATGCCTTATCTCACTCACTAATCTCACACTCACAACATCGTACACGGATACTGCCCCCCTTCATTAAAATCTCGAAATCGATCTTCATCTTGCAACACTTGCTACCTCGAAGTATTCCCTTTCCAAATTGAACACATGACATCGCCATTAACCCGTAACTCGACTACAAGGACCCAAAAATTCACCCATTGCCGATCGCTACTCATACCATCTTACTCATACCGTCTCCAAAATTAGCTAACATGCCAATTGTTGCTTTTCCTGGTGAGGAGATCACATTTTGAACATATACCTGTCAACCTCTGCTGCTGCTCTCTGAACTCAAGGACTTAACTGTCTCGTCTTGTTTTACACCCTGAAATTCTGACCCGAACAACCTCTCTGACCAACGGCCACCTGCCATAGAATCACTCATTCCATCCTGATCATGCACGACAGGCATCATCTCACTTGCACCTCGCCCTATCCACCAATTTAGCCCTGAACCCATGAATCTGCCACACAATCACTATAACCAGTTCTCTAACTGCCTCCGCACAATTTTCAAATCCCTTCAGCAATTACCTGGTTCTCCCCCACTTAGGGTTCGAACCATCGCCAATTAGCGCACTTTCAATCCATCCACAAACTGCTTCCATTAATAACATCGCATATATTCTCTGATTGATCTACGCAACGCTTGATGATCTCCCCGATTAGAAACCTAGCAATACCAAATACTCCGAATCACAGACGAAGCCCCCATAATTTCTCCTCATGACTTCCTTTAATCATTCAGGACCTCATACTGCCCCATAACTGGACATCCCAACTGCCCCGATTCACCCAAGACTCCCCGTTTCCACCATTGGCTCTATGGTCCAAGAAATACTTCACCACGGAAAAACCGCTCAAACACCCTCAAAAGATCACCACCAGTACTACTCCATGGCCTCCAATTTCTGGAACCAGAAACTCGATAGCTTACTCCCCTTCTCAAGAACGGAAACCACGTAACTCTTTCCATAGAAGGTGATGGCTCATCCATCGGCCGATGGCTTGACTCGAACCCCGCTTCTTCAACAACATCGTCCCACTTATCCTTAAGCCATGCAGTTTCCACTGGCACCTCACAAATAAAACCTCTTAAAATGAATCCCATTTCTCTTTCAAGCATACTCCCTCAAACTCATTTAAATTGGCCCTCAAGTCGCATACTCTCTCATACCTGAGCTCGGTATAATCAACCTAATGGCATAACTGGTAGGACCAGTAACACTAATCATCGCAGCCATGGTACTCGAACCATGTTGCTATCTCTCTGCCTGCTATAAATGATGGTACTCGAACCATAAAATCACTTCCCAACCTGCTTCCAAGCATGGTACTCAAACCATACAATCCCCTCTCATCTGCCACTGATCATGGTACTCAAACCATACGATCCCTCTCATCTGCTACCTAGAATCCCAGGAACTTTCCATGTACCGAGTATGGGTCCCCTGCTTTCAGTAGTATGGGCCCATACTACCTGCCACATCTACCCATACTTTCTACATGAATCATCCCAGATCTCCTAAGTAGCTGCTCAACCTCCTCACTTACAAATTCCGCCCTGCTGGCCGCTCTTCCTGCGAATACTCTCCATTATCCGCCTACTCATCTAACAAAGATCACTTCCCAGGCTCTTCCTAGGTTCCCACACCTTCCTGCCATCAGCTGCTGAAGAACTCCTAGTGATGTCAGTCGTCTATCTCCTGAATATCGTCATATTCACTTAGTAGCTGACTCCCATCATCGAGAATTCCACAAAGCACGAAGCAAGCAGCATTCGGGCATCGAATAGTTCCTTATCAACACGTATCACCACTCTAGGTTACAACTCTGCTTGTTACACTCGTAATCAAAGACGTCACCGAGCTCAAGCAACTCCACCCCTCGCGGGTATCCGACTACCTTCTCAGAAGGCTCCTCAAATGCTCATCCAGGTATCTCTCCTAGATTACTCCTCTGCTCAAATCCTTCTCTAAATAGGATTCCTGTTGGATACTCATAATCCGCACACACACAAAAGCAATTCACAGATAACAGTAACTCCTAGGCTAAGGCATCACAAATCAGGTCACACTAGCGCTAAAATATGAAATACCTAGCTTACTCTCTAGCATATATAACATTTCACATATTACTCATAACACACAATGTAAGGGTATTTTTGGGAAATCACCGTTCGGGCGCTGGCTGATTGTACACATTGCTCGTTATCTCTTTCTCTTATAAATTCTCTTACTCATTTTTTTGAAAACCCATTTCTTTTGAAAACCTTTTTTCTCAATCCTCAGTTTGAGTCCGGACATACCTGAAGGTGTATCCGAATCCCTCAAACCAAAGCTCTGATACCAACTTGTAACACCAAAAAATTTTAAATTTATTTTATTCATTTTTATTTCATAAAAATGCACATTATCCTATATAAACATTTTTTATTTAAAAATCACCAACAAGGTTTTCAGAACATTATGAAATTCCAGAATCTATATTCATCACTCCTTTCTTTTGTGTGTGTACAATCGAGTCGCCGCCTTCCAGCGATTCTGAAGAACCTGAAACACATAACACATAACACGGTAAGCACGAAGCTTAGTGAGTTCCCCAAAATACCACATACAGCACATACGCCACTCAAGGCTACAATATGACCCCCAGTCGGTGTGTCTCAGCGGAACCCTCCAGTTCCGTATCGTTGGACCCTACGGTCCGGTCTGTATCGTTGCACCCTCCGGTCCGGTCTACATCGTTGGACCCTCCGGTCCGATTTATAAACTCCGCATAGCATAAATCACAAAGACATGATGCATAGCATATCACATATAACATAATACTCGATGTAAGCACATAAGACCCTCTGGTGACACATAACTACCACTCAAGGTAACGTATAGTGAGAAGACTCACCTCGGGTAATTCTCGAAAAGTCTTGAACTCGAAATACCGATCTAGTCACCGCCTAATCACATAAATAAATAACTCTAAATCAACAGTGGCTCTCAAAGGCTAGACAAGTCTCATACTATGCTTCCCAGAAGGGTAAAAGACCATTCTACCCCTCCCCTGGCCCAATAGTCCACTGGTTGACTAAACCCTAAAAGTCAACGGAAGTCAACGGTCCAACTTTGACCAGACTCGTCGAGTCAAGCAATGACTCGGCGAGTCCACGCGCATAATCAGATTCCTCACAAGGTCTCACTCGACTCACTGAGTCACCCACCCAACTTGTCGGGTCTCAACTGATCACGAAACTCGGGTAAACTCGATCCGACTCGTCGAGTCCTCCTATGGACTCGGCGAGTCTCCTCCATGACCAAACTCATCCGACCTTCTGAGGTCAGATCTGCCTCACCAACTTGTAGATCTATCCTTCTAGCACCCACAAATCACGTAAAGGCCCAAACTTTATGTCCATGCATCATGATTAGAGCCATAAATGAAGAAATAGCCATCTAAATGGAAACCTATGCTCAAACTCTCTATGTGACTGAATAAAGCTAAACATAAGGGACTCTTTGGACCTCCCATGGTCCAGATCTAAGGCTTATTCCACATTGGGACCTCAAACATTCCATAAACCTCTAAAGAGAATGGTTAAGAAACCCTAGATTCATGAAATCAACATCAAACAGGGGAAAGGGTCCGATTTGTTAACTCAAAGTGAAGCTCCAGGCTTCATAACCTCGGTGCATCAACCCCCTCTGGTCCCTTTTGCTAGAATCTCATCTTCTCTTTAGAAATGACACACCAAAATGCTCAAGATGGCTCTTCTTTACTCTCTAAGCTTTCAAGGACGATTTAGGGTTTCTCCGGGGTAAGGATAGCCGCAATTGAAGACCCTAAGGTTCTTTAAATAGGTCCCAAACCCGGACAATTAGGGTTTTCCTCCACAACGCTGACTCGGCGAGTCCAATGCTCGATTCGTCGAGTCCATTCATTTAAACACGTCACCTGATCGCGCCTTTACTCGATGAGTTAATCCACCAACTCGCAGAGTCCCTTCGATTAAATCAAAATATATAAATAATATAATGCATACCCAATAATCTGGATGTTACACTTTAAGTCTCAAATGGACCAAAAGTGAATCCTTTCCAACTTAATCCATTAAGTCCAAGTCTCAAGCCTTTAGATCTAAATCAATATAATGTTTATATGGATAAAGTTTCTAACTTTATCCATAACAAGGTCTCAAACTTTCAAGATCTAAACTATATGCACTAAAGTGACCAAAAACTCATAACACCCAAGACTATCTAGATCTATCAAATGCATCATCAAGATTCAAACTTTATACTGTTGGGTTTTGATACAAAATAAAAGTTTTTTTTCCCCAAAAAACGACAACAGAAGACTTTAATAATAACAAGTTTATTTTTAGTTCATAACAAAACCAAACCATCATGGATCCATTTACAGAGGTTAAGGTGAAATAAAACCAACCATAGGATGTTTTAGAGATAGCCTTTGAAGCCTTTGAACCCACTTGGTTTTGGGGTGTTGATTAAGACAGCGAAAGATCAGAGTGTATGATCTTCTCTATAAGTATCCACTATCAAGAGTAAGACACTTGGAATGTTGGTTCCTTCTTGTATTCTTGAGTGTATTAAACCTTTAAGTGCTTAACTCAAATAAGCATTAAAGGAGACAACTCAAGAGAGCTTCTAATCACCAAACTAACTTCAAAAGAGAGAGAGAGGAAGAAGAGTAGAAGAACCCACGGTTTTAGAGTGAAAAATATATGAATAAGTGCTTCACTTCACAAAATGAAAGTCTTATGCATCTCTTATATAGTCCATAAGAGGTAAGGCCTAACCATTAAAATACTCTAAAGTAATGACTAGGCTTTAGAACCATGGGAGACAAATCATTAAGGTTGAAAAGCAACCTCCATATTTGTTTATTAATTTTGGCCATACCTCTTTAAAGAGGACGGATTCTTTATTTTTTATAAACTCTAAGTTTATAAAATATAAACTTTGTATTTAGGTAAAAAACAAAAGAATCCAACTAGTTCAAAATGTTGTGCATGACTTATTAATTCATATCATATGAAATAATAACTAGTTATACTCTCTTGAAAATTTTATTTTCACAAAACAATAATTATTCCCTGATTAAATATAAGAATTGATATTATTTACTAATAATTATATTAAAAATAAATATACAAAATGTGCCAAATTGATAAAGGTGTGACCATATATGATCATATATTATTAGCAATATTACTCCATAATTTTTCTTTGGCATATAGATCCAACAATCTCTCACTCGCACAAGATTCATTATAGACTGACATAGACAGTAGCTGGCGTCTAGCAATGGGCTACTACCCCTAACAACATATGAAGGGTATCATCTCATCAACAGCCAATTCCAGGAGCTCTAAGCTATAATTGTTACTAAAAGTGTGGTATCAATTATTCCCTTGTCTCGGACATCATGTCGAACATGAGATATGGATCGCGATCAATCTCATTTAGTGTTCAACTTTTAGTAAGACATTATATGTCTAACTCTCAACGAATAAGAGGGAAAAATCTCATATCGACTACATACGTCCATCAATGTAGTTCATGTCATACCCAACTATGGTCGTTATGACTACCTTTTATGAAACAATGTTAAACCATGTCAAAGCACAACAATTCCTACACTTTAAGTCCCAAATATGTATCTCAGGTTTAAGATACAAAGTTCATCTCGACTACATACGCCTATTGATGTAGTTAATGGAATCTATCACAAGTGATTATGAGATGATAACATCTTATAATCTTATAACGAAGATATGTGAGTTGTGGTTTACGAATTAGTTGAGCGTTGATGATACGAAAATGAATCAGTAACTTGGTGTTATAAAACATATTGTTGTGCATGATCTGATGAGTAAATGGTGAAAGAATATAAGTCAAAGTTTATTCGTTCCATTTACTTTAACAGGAAAAGGCAATATCTTTGGGCCACTCGGTGATTTGGTGTTGACTTATAGTGTCGTGCCAGACCATGACTAAATTGATGTGTTCAATTAGAAGTTCTATGTCATTACAAATCAGAAAGAAGGAAACAAAGTATTGGAAAATGAGATTGATGCTATTCCATGTCTCATGTTCGGATGATATCTTGTAGAATGGAGGATTATATGATCACTTATCTTAGGACACGTAACTGACTGGTTCAGAGTTCGACAACAACTTTTGGAAGCTACAAATTGATGATCAGTTTAGGAGTTATATTGGCAATTATAGTTACAAACTTATCCAAGTGGGAGACTATTGGATTAGGTGTCTAAACCCATAACTATAATTGTTATAAACTTGAATTGATGGTAGCACAATTATTTTAGGTTGCCCTCAAACCTAGCAAATGGACATGATATTTTGGAAAGAGAGGTTGATTTATTATTTGATTAATAAATTAAAATAAACAATTTATTAATATATTATGAAAATAATATATTAATTAGAAATATTAATATTTAATTAATATTTAATCAGATCTTATTTGGAATTAATTTTATGATTAAAATAATTTATTAAAAGTACAGGGACTAAAGTGTAATTGTCCAATAGTTGAACAAGAGACTTTCTAGAACCTACCTAGAGCCTTGGACAATTTTAGGAGTTATAGAATTATCCTTGGAGGATAATCAGGAAGCTGGATAATTACCAATTCAAGATAATATTAGTATATTGGGTTTGAGCTTATCTAGGGTTTCCTGGATGCACTATATAAAGGCTCCTAAGCCTTTGATTTTCGACACTCATTCCTTAGAAGAGCTAGGCCGAAATTCTGATCTCCTCCCTCATCTCTCCTAAAAATCATTATTGCTTGTGTTGGGTGTGAACCACTAAAAGCACGACGCTTGTGGTGTTTGCTTCCAAAAGATCAACAAAAGGATTTTTGGTTATTTACTTCAACAATTAATAAGGTATGTATTCTTACTAATGAATTCAAGTTTGAATAGGAAAATATTGTAGTTTGATAATTCATAGTATGCTGCCTTTATGTGAAAGACATGGATCCTTCTTAGGTTGCATGTATCTTAGTCATTTAATTGTTAAATGTTTTTCCGCTTAGAGAATTGATTTTGTAACCTCCATAACCCATCAATTTTGAGGTCCAGATGATCCTCCAGTACATGACATTACGAAGAACTAGTTTATAAGAGATAGACAGGGTAACGTGGTCTATTGCAACGACCGAGGATGATTGTGTAATTCATGAACTCAAATTTTACAGGACAAACGACAATCATGTAAAAGTAGAACCCAATCGAGTCAATTAAAGAGTTCATGGTTTTGAATTGAAATTAAGTTAAATCGAGTTCAAAATTTCATAATGCAAAACCCTAACTTAGAGATCAATCCAAATAACTCATCCTCAATTCCCCATTCTTCCAATTTTGAGAATCGAATTGGGTGAATTGGTGATTAAAACAATAAAAATGAGAGATAGCAACTAGAAGTACGAGAAGCGGTTTTTGAAGAGGTTTAGGGTAAAATTTATCAAAAATCAAGTTTGAATGAGTTGTGAATTGTCCACAAGAAGTATAGATCTGAAAAATACATGTCCCAAGAAGCTCCCACAAATAGTGTTTGTAGAGATTAACATCGATGAAGATTGATTGAGGAGAAGCGACACTAACAAACTTTGATGGTGGGAGGAGCATAGGGGGAGGGAGATGGTGAACGGGGAAGGGAAGTGGTGAACAACAAGATTTGGAGAAAGTAGAGAGGCAAAGATCAGTGATAACGATTCCGTTCTAATGAAACCAACGACGGTCCGATGACTCCAACATTGGTGTTGTGTTCTGAGTGGTGGTGCAACTCAAATGAGAGAGAGAAACATTCGATTTCATATTCGTAGAGAGGGTAGGGTGGGGTGGGGTTAGGGCTTTTTTATTTGCCTAATTAATAAATATAATAAATTTATTAGTAAATTATTAAATTTTCAATATATATATATATATATATATATATATATATATATATATATATATATATATCTTTACTACCTTATAAAAGAAATCATACTATTTCTAAAAATAGATTGAATATAATAATAATTTTTTTTAAGACGTTCAAGCCTCTAAGCATAAAGTACAACTAACTATTATTATAATAATATTAAATTTTTAAACACAACGTTTTTCATATAAATTCTACCTATGAGTTTGAATACTAATGAATCCTAAAATGTAGGGAAATTTGACCTGACTTCCCTTATATATCGATGCATAAAATTTGACCCACCTTTTAAATTATTCATTAGGTGAATTGATTCCTAATATATCTGCAACATTTATTGGATTTTGGCCGGCTTTCCCCTATATTGGATCTTTCTGCGTGAAACTACAAACTACTTTTCTCCATCTAAACAAAATATCCCTTAAGCCTCCAGTCGCAACCGTAGATGACCACCACTTCCACCATTACGTTGTCGTGTTACCATAGAAATCTTCTTTCCCTGCTAAGTGGTCGTATCCTCCTTCTAACAAACTGCCTCCCTCTAGATGCCATAAAGATACTGCATTGTGACATCTCTAGCCACCTGCATCATCACACTCCAGACGATTCCCTTTCTCTCCCTTCATAGAAACCCTAATCGTTTGAAACCCACATCCGGATGTTAATGACCGATGATTTTCTGTACCAGCGCCACCTCAATTCGAAGGTTAAAGACCTAAAACCAAATCAATCTCTTAACACCCCTATCTGTCGCCTCTATTACTATCAGGAGACAACATCAACCATCATCAGAGACCGTTGCACGAACACCACTATACCACCAACAATATCTCCATCTAAACCACCACACCACCATCACCACCAATACAGCTCTTCCCATCTCTGTATCGCTTAAAAACCATGACCAGAACTACCACTACTCACCCTTCGCCTTATCTTTTCGTCCCTATATAGTTCCCCCTAAACACCATCGCCTCCATCAACCACCAATCACACTGACTCTCTCTTTATCTTTGTGATTTTTATTCATAGACACATTAATATCAAATTCTTTTCATGAATCTGGATCAGATAAAGGTGTTCTCGCCATTCCCTGATTTAGATCTCCCCATCTCACAACCACATGTTTCCCGTAAAAAAAGCAACACAGGTCAGTCCGCCAAACCAACCTTTCCTTTTACACATCCGAGACTCACGCCAAATCATCTCCCATCCTTTTAAAGACTATATGTTTTAACTTTTATCTACTTGTAATTATTGATTTCTAGTGTAATGCTGATTTCTTTTAGAAATGAACGAGTTTTATGTTTTTTTTACATAATTTATTTTCCTTTTTTCCTACAGATCCACACTTCTTGATAGGGTAATTATGGAAAAGCAGGTATGGTTGTTAAATAAACAATATATGTATGGGATTCCTGAAATTATTCTTTTGATTGGCTTCTGATAGTTATTTGAAAGGTTGGTTTGGAAATAAAGAGTGTAATTGAATATGTTGAGTGTTTAACACGTATATTCTTCAATATTAGGGAACATTATATGGTTGGTATATGTTTAGAGGTTACTGCCTTTTCTTATCTTCCAGGTGCTAAGTGCTTCAAATGTAAATACAACCGTAGAGCCTTTGAGTATGGAAAAATGGGCAAAAGGTGGGAAATGTTACTTTTAAGGTATGTATGCATATCACATATGAAGAGATATGGTTATGGTTATGAATTATTTATACATCATAGGAGCTTTGATGTTTTATAGTGCATCAACTAATATTTATTATATTGTGTTCTATAGGCTTACAGTAAGGTTTTAATGAAATATACCCTTCTAATTTAAGCGGTGTATTAAGAGAGAATATAAAATTTGAAACAGAGGACACCAAGATAAAATTGCCATGTTGAGGTAAACATTTTCTAACATGTCATTTTGTTCTGTAATGTTCTACATGATGTATAATATTTGTTAGATTAATAACTGAAATTGTCTAATTTTCTGTTGGTATTGCCTATCACAGTTGGTCAAAGATATTCTTGATGTCTACGGCTCAAATGAAGTAAACTTGGTATTCTCTAGACATTCGTTGGGCCAATACATGCTTCGACTTTTTACTGAATTATTAAGATATAATTAGTTTAGTCTTTAGATTCAAGTAATAGTTGTACATTTCTCAACTTTTAAACTATGAAACTAACATGCACAGGGCTTGCCGGGTGAAACAAGGTTTCCATTTTTTGTTAACTAAACAACTAAAATCTTTGGGTTTTTGGTTTGACTACGTTTCACATTTATTGTCATGAACAGTTTACCAAAAAACCAAATTTTATCGTCTTCTTATTTTATTTTATTTTATTTTATTTGTAACAACTCAAATTTTTCAAACAAATTTTTCATTTTTTAAAACATAGTTATTTCCATTAAAAACAAGGCATAAACAGTTTAATTATTCGGTCAATACAATTATTCGAACTCCCAAGATCATAACACAATCTTCAGTGTGTATCGATCATGCCGGCGCCTTCCCACGGTCCTCGCTAGTACCTGAAATACATGCACAACAACTGTAAGCATAAATGCTTAGTGAGTTCCCCAATATACAACTTACGCACATACGCCTTTCCAGGCCCGACCTTCCGGTCCATGTGTCTCAGGGGACTTCCGTCCCTGCTGGGTAAACCTTCCGGCCTTACCCACGCCGACCTTCCGGTCCTTCACACATCCTCCGGTCCATGTGTCTCAGGGGACTTCCGTCCCTGCTGGGTAAACCTTCCGGCCTTACCCACGCCGACCTTCCGGTCCATCACACATCATATCGCCTTCCGGCCCATAATACATAGCACATATAACATATAACATACCACATATAGCATACATATCACATATCATATCCGACCTTCCGGTCACACAGTCAAACCCTTCCGGGTACAGTATAGTGAGAAGACTCACCTCGTAAATGCTGAAAGCTAGCAACTCCTGAAATCACTCGTGCACAAACCAACGAGCTACAACCCTCCTATAGCATTACATAACTCATTAGCACTCATATCATCTAAGTGTGACTATCCCTAAGAAGTCAGACTTAGGTCAACTCTGGTCAACGGTCAACGGTCAACTCGACTGGACTCGGCGAGTACCATGGCGACTCGGCGAGTCTAGTCGTCCTCACAAATTCCTGAATATTCCCTTTCTACTCGTCGAGTATCCCTCTTGACTCGACGAGGTCCGCGTGGAAGAATCGCGGGGCCACCCCGACTCCACTCGCCGAGTCTGATGAACAACTCGGCGAGTCCCAGTAAATCTTCAAGCTACTCGCCGAGTCTGAAGAACAACTCGGCGAGTCCATGCCATGCAGACGAGTAACTGCTTCCTGAGATAGGTCTCGTCCCGAAGTACACATGCATGGGACCTTCTGGACCTCTAAAGGTCCTAATACAAGATTATAGTCGTGGGGTAACAAGGCATTACTTCATCAAATCACTAAATGGGTTCTACAAACCCTAATTTCATAAATACATCAATATAGCAGAGCATACACGAATTCTTACCTGGATGATGTATTCTCTGTATTTCCAAATCCTCAGAATGTGACCCCTTGCTGCTCTTTTAGCCAATCCTTCCTCTTCCTTGCACACCCACTCTTCTATAACCAACAATGGCCTAAGATCCTTGCTCCTGCTGCACTAAATCGATTTAGGGTTCTTCTCAGAAGGCTAAAACGAACAATGACGGCCAATGGACCCCTTTTATACGTCCCAAACCTGAACGGTTAGGGTTTCCGCTAAACAGCGTCGACTCGCCGAGTCCATATCTGGACTCGTCGAGTCCAGTCGCGGACCCGCGACCAAGTCTGCGATCCTACTCGGCGAGTCTAGGCTCCAACTCGCCGAGTCCCCTCTTAAATCACCCCAAAAACATAATTTTAATAATACCTGAGATTCCGGGCTGTTACAACTCTCCCCCACTTGGATTAGACTTCGCCCTCGAAGTCTCACTCTGCAAATAGTTCCGGATGCTGCTCCCGCATTTCGCGCTCCGGTTCCCAAGTCATTTCTGATCCCTTACGGTGTTGCCATTGAACCAACACCAGAGGTACCTCCTTGTTCCTCAGAACCTTGATCTTCCGATCCCTGATAGCCACTGGTCTCTCCGCGTAATTCAGACTCGCATCCACCTGAATATCCTCCAATGGAACCACTGCCGACTCATCGGCTATGCACTTCCTCAACTGCGACACATGAAAAGTGTCGTGGATCTGACCCAACTCCGCTGGCAACTCCAACCGGTAGGCTACCCGACCTATCCTTGCAATCACACGAAATGGCCCAATATACCGGGGCCCCAACTTGCCTCTCTTCCTGAACCGAATCACTCCTTTCCAAGGAGAGACCTTCAGGAGAACGAAGTCGCCGACCTGAAATTCAAGTTCGGATCGGCGCCTGTCTGCATAACTCTTCTGTCGGCTCTGGGCAGTCAATAACCTTTGTCTCACTCGCTGAATCTGCTCTGTCGTCTGGAGCACGATCTCCGTGCTGCCCATCACTCTCTGTCCCACCTCTCCCCAGCAAATGGGGGTCCGACACCTCCTACCATACAACAGCTCGAAAGGTGGCATACCAATGCTCGAATGATGGCTGTTGTTGTAGGAGAACTCTGCCAATGGTAAATACGCATCCCAACTACCCCCGAAGTCTAACACACACGCTCGGAGCATGTCCTCCAGCGTCTGAATTGTCCGCTCGCTCTGACCGTCTGTCTGGGGATGGTATGCGGTACTAAAATGCAATTTAGTACCCAGCTCCTCATGGAATTTCTTCCAGAATCTGGAAGTAAAGCGCACATCACGGTCTGACACAATCGAGATCGGCACCCCGTGCCGAGATACCACCTCTCTCACGTATATCTCCGCCAATTTCTCCGCCGAAGAACTCTCACTGATGGCAAGGAAGTGTGCACTCTTTGTCAACCTATCCACGATCACCCAAATTGCGTCAACTCCCCTAGCAGTCCTCGGCAATTTGGTGATAAAATCCATAGTAATCTGTTCCCACTTCCACTCGGGGATCTCCAATGGCTGTAACTTGCCATGCGGTCTCTGGTGCTCAGCCTTAACCCTACGGCAGGTCAAGCACCTCTCAACGAACCATGCCACGTCCCTCTTCATACAGGGCCACCAATATTCCTTCCTTAAATCCAAATACATCTTTGTAGCACCGGGATGAATCGAGAATTTCGATTTATGAGCCTCTTCCATCAACGTAATACGCGTACCGCCCACGAACGGCACCCAAATCCGACCCTGAAACGTCATAAGGCCTCGACTATCCTTGACAAACTCTGAGATTAACCCCACAACCCGCTCTTTCTTCTGCATTTCTGGTCGCACAGCCTCAGCCTGTGCCCTACGAATATCATCCAATACAGGAGTCATCACGGTCAGTCTTAAGCACACATCTCGCAATGGAGTGCTCTCCGCCCTGCGGCTCAATGCATCGGCTACCACATTAGCCTTGCCTGGGTGGTACAGGATCTCACAATCATAATCCTTGACCACATCCAACCACCTCCTCTGACGCATATTTAGGTTGGGTTGATCCATCAAATACTTCAAACTCTTATGGTCCGTGTAAATCGTACATCGAACCCCATACAAGTAGTGACGCCAAATCTTGAGAGCGAACACTACTGCCCCCAACTCTAAATCATGCGTGGGATATCTCGCCTCATGAGGCTTCAGCTGCCTCGACGCATAAGCTATCACATGACCCCTCTGCATTAACACTGCACCCAATCACGAAATCGATGCATCGCAATATACCACGAAATCTTCCATCCCTTCTGGAAGAGCTAATACCGGGGCTTCGCACAATCTTTGGCGAAGTGTCTCAAAGGAGGTCTGCTGCTCGGGCCCCCATGAGAACGTAACACCCTTCCGGGTCAATCTGGTGAGTGGCACTGCGATCTTGGAGAAATCCTTGATAAATCTCCGATAATACCCTGCCAACCCAAGGAAACTTCTGATCTCAGAGGGTGACTTCGGCACCTCCCAACTCATCACCGCCTCAACCTTGGCCGGATCGACCAATATCCCTTTCTGATTAACCACATGTCCTAGAAACTGGACTTCCCGCAACCAGAAGTCACATTTGGAGAACTTTGCATAAAGTTTCTCCGACCTCAATACCTCAAGGACCTCCCTCAAATGCTCCTCATGCTGCTCTCTCGATCTCGAATACACCAGAATGTCGTCGATAAATACGATCACCGACCGATCCAACATCGGCCTGCATACCCTGTTCATGAGATCCATGAACACAGCCGGGGCATTGGTGAGTCCAAAAGGCATCACCACAAACTCATAATGTCCATATCGCGTCCTAAACGCTGTCTTCTGGACGTCTTCATCCCGTACTCTCACCTGATGGTATCCTGACCTCAGATCGATCTTGGAAAACCAAGATGCTCCCTGCAACTGATCGAATAAATCATCGATCCTCGGCAACGGGTAACGGTTCTTGACCGTTAGCTTGTTCAACTCCCGGTAATCAATGCACATCCGGTGTGAACCATCCTTCTTTTTGACGAACAGAATAGGTGCTCCCCATGGCGAGCTGCTCGGCCGAATGAATCCCTTTCCCAGCAACTCCTGGAGTTGCGAGGACAACTCTTGCATCTCTGGAGGTGCAAGACGATAGGGCACTTTGGCAATAGGCGGTGCCCCCGGAACCAGATCGATACTAAACTCTACTTGCCTCACAGGCGGCACTCCTGGCAACTCCTCGGGAAAGACATCTGAAAACTCGCGCACCACCGGAACTTCCTCAACTGACTTCGGTTTCTCAGAAACCTCCCGCGTATCCATCACATACGCCACGAAACCCTTACAGCCCTGCCGTAGACACTGCCTCGCCCTAGCGGCCGAACAGAAAGCTGATCCCGAACGGGTACCCTCGCCGTATACCGAAAGAACTCCCCCTCTAGGGTCTCGTATAGTCACCAACTGACGCTCACAGTCGATGACAGCGCCGAACCGGCTCAGCCAGTCCATGCCCACGATGACACAGACATCCCCCATCACGATAGGAATCAGATCAATCGGGAATCCAACCCCGAAAATCTCTAGTACACATCCCCGAAGAACCTCCGTAGCACAAATCACCTTCTCGTCAGCTATAGAGACTCTCAAAGGTCGACTCAACGACTCACGACTAACGCCAATATGCTGACTAAAGGCCAAGGACACAAAGGACCTACTCGCACCCGAGTCAAATAACACTAAGGCAGGCACAGAGTTCACAAGGAAAGTACCTACGCGCATAATAACATAAGCATAACATATCGACATTAAAATAATTACATGAATTACAACATACCTGCCACAACATCGGGCGCAGCGTGGACCTCTTCCGCTGTCAGCTGAAAGGCTCTTCCCCGAGCCCTCGGGGCCTCGGCCTTCACCGGTCGAGTCGCAGGAACTCCGGCAGCAGGTGCAGATCCCTGAAGAAGCTGAGGGCACTCGGCCTTCCTATGGCCAGTCTGGTTGCAATGAAAGCAAACCGAAAATCCCTTGGGGCACTCCCTAGCAATGTGCCCCTCCTTGCCACACTTGTAGCAAGCACCAGATCGACATGCTCCATCATGACTCTTGCCGCACTTCCCGCAAGTGCGACCCTTCGAACCTCCTGTCCTCGAATCAGCGGACTTGGTCCGCTTGGCTGCCGGCTGGAACTGAGCCGGTCGCCGATCCACCCGCTGAGACTCGGCCTCCTCCCTAGCCTGAGTCTCCAACTCGATCTCGCGCTTCCTGGCATTCGCCTGAAGCTCAGCAAAAGTGTGGTAAGTGGAGTTTGACACAAACTCCCGAATATCCCTCCTCAAGACACCCAAGTATCGGCTCATCCGAGCCTGCTCTGAGGACACCAGCTCAGGGCAAAACATCGCCCTCTCATGAAACTTCCGTGTAATCACCGCAACAGAATCGATACCCTGCTTGAGGGTTAAGAACTCCTGCACCAATCGTTCCCTCTCCACCGGGGGAACGTACTCATCCCTGAACATGGCAGTAAACCCCTCCCATGTCACCGCTGTAGTCTCTGCCAAAGTGAAATTCGCTGTCACGAACTTCCACCAGTCCTTCGCTCCCAGACGGAGCTGGTTCAAAGCGAACCGTACCCTCAGGTGCTCCGGGCATGAACAAGTATAGAAGCACCCCTCTATATCCGCGATCCACCTCATCGCAGCAATCGGATCCTGCGTCCCATCGAACTCTGGTGGCTTCGTGTTGCTGAACTCTCGGAACAGCAATGAATCACTCCCCTGTGGCCTAGCAGCGGCCACAGCTGCGGTAGCTGCAGCGGTTGCAGCCTCGGTCAATGCGGCGTACCGCTCGTCGAACGTCTCCATCAGGGTGGTCTTGATAGACCCAAACATCTCCGGGATCTCAGCCCGGATCGCCGCCGCCACTTCCTCGTGGATCATCTGACGAATATCCTCGTCACTCACACCGCTCGTACTCGCCCCGTGCCGCGGTCTAACCATGATATCTCTGAAATACAACATAAAACTATCAGAGATTCTACCGAGTATAATCGTACTCGACACGCAACCCTACTCAGTCCCAGATATCTAGGGATTCTTACTTGGGCCTCCCACTGACCCGGTGTCCTCGGTAGTACGGGCCCAATACTACCGACCACACCGCATCAATGTTCATCCCAAGTCCTCCTCCCCAAACTCCAGATAGTGAGTACTCTACTTCTGATACGCTCTATCTACCCGCATACTAGCAAAGCATCTCATATAAGCAACTTCCCTAGACTAAGGCATCACAAATCAGGCCACTCTAGTCCTATCATGAATACCTAGTCTTCTAGCATGCATAACAATTCATATCATATAATATTGTAAGGTATTTTGGGGATCTTTACCGTTCGGGCGCTGACTGATCGTACACACTGCTTCTTTCTTGCTTACCACAAAACCATTTACAAAAGTTTATGCCTTTATTTGAAAAGTTTCCTCAAATCCTCGGTTTGAGTTCAGTTACCCCCGAAGGTGCACCCGAATCCCTCAAACCAAGGCTCTGATACCAATTGTAATAACTCAAATTTTTCAAACAAATTTTTCATTTTTTAAAACATAGTTATTTCCATTAAAAACAAGGCATAAACAGTTTAATTATTCGGTCAATACAATTATTCGAACTCCCAAGATCATAAAACAATCTTCAGTGTGTATCGATCATGCCGGCGCCTTCCCACGGTCCTCGCTAGTACCTGAAATACATGCACAACAACTGTAAGCATAAATGCTTAGTGAGTTCCCCAATATACAACTTACGCACATACGCCTTTCCAGGCCCGACCTTCCGGTCCATGTGTCTCAGGGGACTTCCGTCCCTGCTGGGTAAACCTTCCGGCCTTACCCACGCCGACCTTCCGGTCCTTCACACATCCTCCGGTCCATGTGTCTCAGGGGACTTCCGTCCCTGCTGGGTAAACCTTCCGGCCTTACCCACGCCGACCTTCCGGTCCATCACACATCATATCGCCTTCCGGCCCATAATACATAGCACATATAACATATAACATACCACATATAGCATACATATCACATATCATATCCGACCTTCCGGTCACACAGTCAAACCCTTCCGGGTACAGTATAGTGAGAAGACTCACCTCGTAAATGCTGAAAGCTAGCAACTCCTGAAATCACTCGTGCACAAACCAACGAGCTACAACCCTCCTATAGCATTACATAACTCATTAGCACTCATATCATCTAAGTGTGACTATCCCTAAGAAGTCAGACTTAGGTCAACTCTGGTCAACGGTCAACGGTCAACTCGACTGGACTCGGCGAGTACCATGGCGACTCGGCGAGTCTAGTCGTCCTCACAAATTCCTGAATATTCCCTTTCTACTCGTCGAGTATCCCTCTTGACTCGACGAGGTCCGCGTGGAAGAATCGCGGGGCCACCCCGACTCCACTCGCCGAGTCTGATGAACAACTCGGCGAGTCCCAGTAAATCTTCAAGCTACTCGCCGAGTCTGAAGAACAACTCGGCGAGTCCATGCCATGCAGACGAGTAACTGCTTCCTGAGATAGGTCTCGTCCCGAAGTACACATGCATGGGACCTTCTGGACCTCTAAAGGTCCTAATACAAGATTATAGTCGTGGGGTAACAAGGCATTACTTCATCAAATCACTAAATGGGTTCTACAAACCCTAATTTCATAAATACATCAATATAGCAGAGCATACACGAATTCTTACCTGGATGATGTATTCTCTGTATTTCCAAATCCTCAGAATGTGACCCCTTGCTGCTCTTTTAGCCAATCCTTCCTCTTCCTTGCACACCCACTCTTCTATAACCAACAATGGCCTAAGATCCTTGCTCCTGCTGCACTAAATCGATTTAGGGTTCTTCTCAGAAGGCTAAAACGAACAATGACGGCCAATGGACCCCTTTTATACGTCCCAAACCTGAACGGTTAGGGTTTCCGCTAAACAGCGTCGACTCGCCGAGTCCATATCTGGACTCGTCGAGTCCAGTCGCGGACCCGCGACCAAGTCTGCGATCCTACTCGGCGAGTCTAGGCTCCAACTCGCCGAGTCCCCTCTTAAATCACCCCAAAAACATAATTTTAATAATACCTAAGATTCCGGGCTGTTACATTATTTGGATGCTTAGATGTAGTCATGTAGACTATGGAGTTTATACTAGATTATTATATAGATGTAAAATAGTCTTCATATGATTCTAAGGCAAAAATAAACAGCAGCCCTAGCGGACAATGCCAATCAGAAAGTAAAACTTTCTTATATTGACCTATTTACCCCTCTTTCGGTCTTTAATGTTGTGGGCTTGTTGTGTGTGTAAATGCTTGTTGTATGTGTCTGTGATGTTTGTGTGGTGCCTGTGTAAGTGTGTAGCACCTGGTTCCTGGTAAGTATTCCTTGTAATTAATATTTCTTAAATCATGCATTTTGCCTTGGACTCGGCGAGTTGAAGGACCAACTCGCCGAGTAGGAGCGGGATGAGACGCGGGGTCTAAGCTTTGGACTCGGTGAGTGGGCCATGTTTGGGAAAAAACCCTAACCCGGGTGTTTGCACCCTATTTAAACACTCTAACTCGAACTCCCTTGTCCCTAACACTTCCAGAAGAGCTGTAGAGCGAAACCCTAGCCCCTTTTTGACCTTGTGGGTGATTTTTGCCTTGTGAAGGAAGTTTGAAGCTTAAGAGAATAAGAAGGAGGTGGAAGAGTGCAAGGATGGGAAGTAGATCCGACATCTACCCTGCAAGAGGCTTCCATTCAGGTAAAAAAGTCCCTACCTTGATCGCTAGTTCATTAGATCCCCTTTTTGTCCCTAATTGGTGGTTTTCAAGCCCTAAAACACCAAACTCCATGTGTTTGTGCTCTATGATACGAAAGGACTTCAGATATAGACCTTATGGACGTATTAGAAGTATAAAGTCTTTGTGGTTGAAGTGATTGAGGTCCCTATTGAGTGTATGACCTCATAAAGAGCTTGGATTTGCCTTTTGGAGCTTATAGGCCCGTGCATGCACGTAAAGTTTGCAACTTTACGTGATAAGCATGCCCTAGGAACATAGATCTATGGTCTGGAAGCATTGCATGTTTCAGATTTGGTCTGTATGGGAAGTGGGTCGAAGGGACTTGGCGAGTCCCAAAGTGGAACTCGACGAGTTCTATGAAGATGGTTTTAGACTCGACGAGTTGGATGAACAACTCGGGGAGTCCTATGAAGATTGCCTGGAACTTGACGAATTGTTCTTCAAACTCGGCGAGTCATATAAACTGTTACTGAGTAAGAGGGGTTTAGGTGTTGAAGGTCCAACCCTTCGTATCTGCATGTGGAATTAGCAATTTAACGTGTAGCAATAGTCCCAGAAACCCAAATCCTCATAAAGGATGTTCTGGTGAGGATTTGGAAGCGAGTAGGAGATCTGCTCGTGGGGACTCGGCGAGTTGTTCTTGGACTCGGCGAGTCAGATCGCGAGTCGTTTCTATCGTCCCAAGTAGTGAGTTTGTAACACCCAAAGTCAGGAAGGCCAAGAAAGGAAAGGAAACCCTAAGTTTAAGGGACGACTCGGCGAGTCCGAGCAGGATCCGGGTCAAGGGGTAAGTGACCGACTCGATGAGTCGGCTAAGGAGACTCGGCGAGTCTGGTCTGAACGAGGAAAACCCTAAATCCGGGACTTGGAGCCTATTTAAGCGTCTCATTCTCTCCCCTAGGGTTCCTTTACTGCCTCTCTAACCCAGAACACTAAACCCTAGCCGCCATATCCATTTTTGAGCTAATTATTGCCTTGAAGAGTGCATTAAAGCTTGGAGAAGGAAGAAGGATCTTGGAGGTGCAAGAAGGGGCTATAGATCCGGGATTGGGAAGACATTTCTGAACATTTGGAGGTAATAAACTAGTTCTTGGACTCCTTTGCACCTATATCTATGTGTGAGTTTTGGGCATTCTTGGCATGATAAGCAACCATTTCGAGCTAGAAGTTCACATCTGAGGTTGCTACCTCAGATCCATGCTTGTTTTGGTCTAGAATCCCATAAAGTATCAGCTCTTGGCATGTTGGTGAAGCATGGTTGTCATAAACCCTAGTTTGGAGTGTTTTGAGCCTAGATCTCCATATCTACACGTAAAGTTTGCCACTTTACGTGAGGAATAGACCTTGGAAGTATGGATCTATGTGTTGGAGCCCCTGTTTGGCTCGAAAAGCCACTACATGGATTAAGAGATGGAGCGACTCGGCAAGTCACATGGGTGGACTCGGCAAGTCGGATGAAGTTGGGCAGGAACTCGACGAGTTGGAAGAACAACTCGGCGAGTCAAGTCGCGAAACCCCAAACCCTTCGAGTTGAGACTCGAATCAGTGAGTCGAGTGGAGACTCGGTGAGTTGGACAGGTCAAGACTCGGAAATCGGTAGACTCGGCGAGTCATGGACTGACTCAACGAGTCGAGTCGCGAATGGAAGGACTCTGAGCTTATGAAATCGACGAGTCAGTAGGCAGACTCGGCGAGTAGGGTTGACCTGGGAGGTTGACTTTGACCAGGACTTTGACTAGAGTTGACTAAGTTGACTTTCAAGGGATAATTAGACTAAGTGTTGTATTGTTATTGGTAGCTCGGGGAGCTAGTGGAGCAGGAGTTCAGGGAGTTGTCGAGAAACAGCTAGGGGGGGCTATCAGCAAGTTCAGCAAGTGCAGGTGAGTTTCCCTTTTGTGTGAATGGGTCTACGGCCACAATGCCGACCCATATAGTTATGAGTAAGAAGACTCGGGGGTTAGCCCTAGGCACAATATGCTAGTATGATATTCAGGATGAGGTCCAATGATAGCGGGCGGGTGCCTAAGGAATGGTTTATGTGATAGTTTATACTTGTTGTCTGTGTGATACTTGTATGTGCCTGGTAGGGAGGTGAGTGTGGGTGAGGTCCCGTATCTCACCAATAACAGAGTGTGGATGGTGTTTCTTATCTCATTAGCAACAGATCAGGGGCGAGGCCCAAGTTAGGGAAAGAGTGAGTGCGGGCTGGGCCCGTATCTCACTATCAGTAGGAGCATGGACGGGGTTCCATGACTCATCAGTAGCAGGACAAGGGTGAGGCCCAGGATAGGCGAGGCCTTAGGACAGGATCTGTTAGTATGTGTTTAGCTTATGTGTGGTGATATGTTTATGTGTTATTATATGTTAGCGTGTGTAACGCCCGTAGATCAGGGCTAGTCAATTTAGAGACGATAAGCATCAAAAATGACTTTTTGATGGAAGATTATTTAGAAGGATTAATCTTAACCAAGTTGTAGTATATGTCACAAGGTTTCCGTGCATATAAAGAACGCCAAAATCCGAGTTATAACGAAGAAGTTATGACCTGTCGAAGTTTCGCAACAGAACCGGCACGACCCAGCGCGATGTAAATAGTGAACTTAAGGTAGATAGATATTTATCCTTAGTGATCTAAACAAGAGTTGAAGATCTATTCGATAGTAGTCCAACGATAAAAAGACAGACGAAAACGGAGTTCAGATGAAGGAGTTATGAATTTCGAACGGAGTTTTCCTGTCCTGACCTACTAAAGATAATATATAACTAATATACTTATAATATATTAAAAATAAAGTCAAAATTAGCCAATGGAGTCTAAACGAGAGTTGTAGATCATAATCTCACCTTCGCGTCGATATAAAGAACATCGAAAACGGAGTTCGTATGCGAAAGTTATGAATTTCTGAAGTTCGGGGCACGAAACCCCAAAACTGTCAGAGCCCACGACGTGGAACAAGGTTGCCACGACGTGGCAAGGGCCAAATTTTCCCTATAAATAGATTTGAAGGGCCAGCCGTTTAGGGTTGCTATTTTCTCTCTTCTCTCTCCCTTTTTGCATCGATTTGCGTTCCAGAAATACCCCGAAGCCCCGGTATTATTCTCTAGCCCCGAGTCAAGTCCCGAGATCCCGAAGATCCCGAGAAGTGCGGTTCCCGAGCCGAAGCTCTGCCCGCGAGAAGTTCGATTTTTGTGGAGATCTTCCAGATCTGCTGTGGATTACTACTTCTGCAAGTCGTAGTGCTATCCGATCATCTTCTGATCAAGTGAGTGTATACTACCTTTCATAAACACGATAATAATACAAGTATGGTTTGAGTGTATTAAGTATATTGTTGTTTATATGCGCGAGTGTGTAGTTACTTTCTTCTAACACATAAATATGAAGTATTTGCTATGAAATACGTGCTATGTGTTTATATGTTATTTGTCTATTTGAGATGGGCATGGAATTTGGAGTTTTATACAGGTGTTAAATGATTTAAACTGTGTAAGTATTTATATATACAAAATTGTTGGGTAGAACATGGGTAGATGGGATAGTTGGTGACTATGGAGTTAGTGTCTGCTGTTAGATAAACCTTGGTGACTATGGAGTTAGCGCCTGCTGTTAGATAAACCTTGGTGACTATGGAGTTAGCGCCTACTGTTAGATAAACCTTGGTGACTATGGAGTTAGCGCCTGCTGTTAGATAAACCTTGGTGACTATGGAGTTAGCGCCTACTGTTAGATAAACCTTGGTGACTATGGAGTTAGCGCCTGCTGTTAGATAAACCTTGGTGACTATGGAGTTAGCGCCTATTATTAGATAAACCTTGGTGACTATGGAGTTAGCGCCTATTGTATAAACCTTGGCGACGATGTGACTTCGTGCCTATTTGATGAACCTTGGCGACTATGGAGTTAGCGCTTGTTGAGTAAACCTTGGCGACTATGGAGTTAGCGCTTGTTAAGTGAACCTTGGTGACTATGGAGTTAGCACCTATTGAGTAAACCTTGGTGACGATGTGACTTCGTGCCTGTTAAGTGAACCTTGGTGACTATGGAGTTAGCGTCGCTTGAGTAAACCCTGACGACTATGGAGTTAGCGTCTGATAACTATGGATTTAGTACCTGATCTATAAACTTTGGCAGCAATGGACTTCGTGCCAATTCCTTAGGTAAATCCTTAGGAATGAATGAATGAAGGATAGTGGATTCTTAGGGTAAAACCTTAAGAAGATAATGGGGATGGGTATTTGGGTTGATTGTTTGATAATTGAATATAATAAATGTATTATTGTGGGTTGAAAACCCTATATGCTCACCAGGCTCCCAAGCCTGACCCACTTAGTTTTCTTTTCATTACAGGTAATGACACAAGAGTATAAGTCGGCGGACTTGACGAGAGATTTTGGATTATAGATCAGTAGTTGAATAACTATTGTAAGGTTTATTTTATATTGTTTATGCTTTTGGTCTGTAACGAACATGACATCCCGAGGTTTTGTTATTTAATGAAAATACATTCTTTTCGAGAAATGTTTTGATAAAATGGTTATCATATTTTATTTTGGGAACAAATTCCGCAACCGTTTTCTTTAAACGATCACTTTGATTTATAAAACAAAGCATAAAAAAATCGTCTTTTCTGACCGAGAAATTGGGGATGTCACAGCGTGCGAGGCCCTGTGACAGGCGAGGCCTAAATGAAACAGATCTATATCCGAGCGGGGCTCGAAGCCAGGCGGGGCCTGGAGCGGCGAGGCCGTTGTAGCGGGCGAGGCCCGAGGCAGGTGGCGAGGCCCAGGATAGCGGGCGTGGCCCAATATGTATAATATGTGGTTATGAATGGTATGTGGTAGGGTGGGGAACTCACTAAGCTTCGTGCTTACGGTTTTCAGTTTTGGTTTCATGTACTTCCGGTAGCGGAGGGAAGAGCTCGGGGTGATCGCATGGCACACACCATGGAATCGACAGCTTGGGAATGTTTTACTCTGATAACGAACATGTGTTTTGGAAATTAATACTCTGATTATGTTTTGGTTTGATGATCTTGCTTTAAGTAATGTTTTATTAAAAGAAATTTTTAGTCTTGAATTTTGGGACGTTACAGAGTTAAGGGTGACTCAGTGAGTGAGAAGAGGGACCTGTCGAGTAGGATCGGGTTAGTGGGAGAAGGACTCGGCGAGTCTGTTCCATGACTCGGCGAGTCCAGTCAACTGGAGGTTGACTTTGACCAAGGAGTTGACCTTGGACCAGGGGTGGGTCAGTCATTTGACCTAAGGGTATTTATGAGTGGCTAATCTATGTTTATAATTTATAGTCAGAGGATTACCGGTTCAGCAGTCAGGCGCTTAGCAAGCAGACTTTCAACAGCTACTTTTCGAGGTGAGTTACCTTCTAGTAGCAGTGGGTCCACCGTCCACGGCCACAATGCCGGCCCACCAGTAGGAGTTGTATGATTAGATGATTGTCTCTGTGATATCCATCTAGGGTTGCTACTACCTGTGATATATTTATGTGCTAGTATGATATGATGCTATGTGCTAGTGACAGTAGGGGAGATAGTCCCCATATTACCGGTCGATAGGGCCTAAGGGGCAGTCATGCCCAATTATGCTAGATAGATTATGTGACAAGTGTTATGTGGTAGTAGTAGTAGGGGGTGAAATAGTCCCCAGTATCCGGTAGAGAGGACCTAAGGGGAGACCAGCACCCAGCTATGCTAGTCAGTATCCGGTCGAGAGGACCGAAGGGGAAACCAACACCCAGTTATGCTAGTCAGTATCTGGTCGAGAGGACCGAATGGGAGACCATCACCCAGTTATGCTAGTCAGTATCTAGTCGAGAGGAACGAAGGGGTAGGTCGGGCACCCAGATATGCCTGACAATATATGTATGTTATGTGGTTATATGGTATGTGGTACAGTGGGGGAACTCACTAAGCTTCGTGCTTACAGTTTTCAGTTTTGGTTTCAGGTACCTCTTCTTCAAAGGAGAAGGAGCTGGCGCGGTAGCGGCACATCATACACACACACTGTTTTTCCGCATACCGAGATTGTTCTGGGATTTGTACTCTGACTTTTGGTTGATTTCGTACTTTGGTTTTCAAACATGATGTATGGATGCAAAATGATTTGATCAGACAATGTTTTTTACAAATGTTTTGCAAAGTGTTTAGTTAAAAATGAAATTTTTGGCCCGTATTTTGGGATGTTACAAAGTGTATACGTTGTGGTTGTGTGGGTGCGTATGTGTGTATGCACTCCTGTTGTGTGTGTCCAATGTGCATGATGCTTGTGTCTATTGTGTGTATAAAATGCTATAATAAACTAGAAATAGAAATGTACTTTCATTCAACTATTTATTATAACATGTTTGTAGATATTTTCTTCCCCGGCTAATTGTAAAAAATTACAGTGTACTTTTGATTTTAAAAGTAAAATTGTTGTAATCAAAAGAAATGAAAGTAAAATGCAAACATGACATCTTTTCCTTGTGCTATTAGTGCTTACATTCATGCAAATTTAAAATTTATATATGATTGAATGGGAATCCTCAAAATGTTGGTGCAAAGTTTACTCTGATAAATATGCACCCTCTTAAATTTTGTTTCCATAATTAAGTAGCTTATCATTAAAGTTTTGTTGTTTTTGGGTGTCACAGTCTGTTATACTTTCTATTGTACCTATACTCTCAATTCAACTACGAGAATATATTGCTTCTATAAGTGTCTTACGATCGTGGAGTTGGTGGTTAAATATAAACATCTAATCATAACATTTTACTCTGAAACATGTTTAGTCTAGTTTAATAAAATCTAATTGTATTGCTCATGAAGGTGTTGTCAAGGTGGAACTCAAAGATGCTAGGTGATGTCATTTGTACGGGTTTATTCACAGTGTGGTTGAACTTGATATAACATATTATTAGTGCTCATTGTACGATCACTAAATGTGTGAAAATTTCCATTTTGTCCCTTAACACGAGTGAAAATATTTTAAGTTTTTAATGTTTGTGTTAAAGCCTTAAATTGCAGTCTTTAATGTTTACGATAATATTTTTTTTAATCTGATTTGAATGTGTTTTATTCCGAACAACAATAATGGATGTATAAATGTTTAAAAATTAATCATATCATTCTTTGTCTAAAATCTAAATAACGAGTTTCTTTCGTCACAATGCATTCTAAAGAAGAATAAATACAACAACCCATGGGAGTCCATTTTGTAAGATGATCATTTTACTTTTGGACCACAGCAAAAAATACAATATGTCATGGTAGTCCATTTTGCAATTTTTTTTTTTTTTTAAGTATGGCTTATAACATTTTATAATAACAAAAATTAATTTGGTAAAAAATAACGTGAATAGAGTTTCCAATCTACAATTTAGTAAAAAATTAAGGAAACCGTATGAACCTTTTCTTTTATAAAACGTGTTGAAATTTATAAACGTTGTATTCAAATACGTTTTTTTTAACCAAACTTAAAACCTAAGTAAAAACTATGTTATTTCTCATTCCCGATTTACAATTTTTCATCTGATTTTGTCCAACTATGAAAACCAACACAACAAACAAATGCTCTATACATGAATAGCATAATGAAACTATTCACCGCCGCCGCTTTGTACGGGTAAACGACTAGTATAAACCGAAACCGATCCAATATTTCATTATTTAAAAAATCAAACCCAAACCATCAATTCTAATTTTCTCGGTTTTTGTCAATTTTTTCGGTTTATTCTACTCACCCTAGATAAAAACCTTTTATTTTCTTTTACTTCAATTACAAAAAAAATTGGAAACAATAAATCATGAACGGTAAATAAGTATTGGGAATGTTGATGAATTCGTGGGGTTGTTGAGGATACGTGGTTGGTGAGGTTGTTGAATGGTTTCTTAATTACATTTTAGTCCCTCTACTATCTACAACTTGTAAATTCCCCTCAAGTAACTGATTTGCGTTTTCTGTTCTAAACAATTACTCTCGATCGGTATTTTCCATTTAAAATTAACAACAATTTTTATTTCAACGACATTGATCGCATTTTGTTATATCATATCATCACAAATAATTTATTAAAAAAACTGGCAATTTTTACTTACCTAATAATATATTGATTTAAGTTATATTTATATATCTAACAAGTCAAATAAATATAAATTTATTTTAAAACCGGGTATACGAGAAATAAACCGTCCAACTTATATTTAAAATCATATATTTTTTTAACAATTATTTATTCTAATATATAATATTTTAACTATAATTTGATATCATAAACTGAGAGATCCATTTTAATAAAAATCCTTGTTACATATGATTCAACTTATTTGGGTGATAGATGTAGGATTTTATTTTACCAAATTAAGTCACTATCAATGTGTTTGAATAGTATGTTTTCGAGGAGGCAATCATTCAATATTAAGTAATATTGTGAAAATTTTATCAAAATTAAGAAACGGAAGCCAAATAGCTCACATGTCACGTCCTTATAATACTATTAGTTATTATTTAATTAGGTGTAAAACCCGTGTGATACACGAGTTTATTAAAACTAAAAGTTTAATATAAAATTATAAGCATTATGTAATTTTTAAAGCAATAATTTTATATAAATAAAAATAATATAATAAATAAAGTAATTAATTTAATACATATTCTATTTGGATTTTAAATTTAAAAAAAAAATGAAAAATACAAAAAAAATGACAAGTGAAAAAAAATAATTCAAGAAATCCTAGAAAATGACATGTGTCAAATTTAATAAGAAGATGATATTTGACAAAAATGATTTTTATTTATTATGTTAGACTAAGACTAATATATAATTTCATTTTATTTTTAGACTAAAATAGACAATTTTGGATAGAATTTCATACATACTTTGCCAAATACATTGTTAATTTGTTATTGAATTTCTTTTTACGGATAATATCACAAATTAACACCATGATTCCAATATTAATTTTATTGGTTAAGGAATATATTAGGCTATTAGGAGTGGGCAACTCCCGTTATTGTGCTTAATAACAGTTAATAATGCCAATGAACACCGCCCCTTTTATGGTTATTGCACGTTAAAGGTATTTCCGTTGTTTCCCGTTACCACTACAACATTTGGTAACGGCGTTTTTTTTTTTTTTTTTTTTTTTTTTTTTGCCTTTTTCTGCTAATAACGCCTAACGGCGTTGCCTACTCCTATCACTCTAAAACCTGATAGGCCACACATCATTTGATTGTTGCTACTTACTTTATTATGGAATTCGATTATAATTAAATTAAGATGATGAATATGGTATGATGTATATAATAATTGATAAACCTGCCAAGATAATGACCATGGTCCATGAAATCTACTATCTCTTAAGACGATTGGATGTACAATTCCATATTAAGTATTGTAACATTTATAAGTTGGGACATATAAATATTTTGATTAAATTAAAATGTGCTTGAGTTTTTTGAATTTATTCATGAAAAATAGTTTTGTTGAGAGATATCTTTATATGTTTTTAAAATCAGATTTTCATCCTTAAAAAGTTAAATTTAAGATTCAAACTCGAATATGTCAAAACTTAAACCCTGTAAAACTAATCATTAATAGGGTTGTGCATCTAAGTAAAGTTGGATTGATGAAAAAAAATTATGATAATAAAATGATAATTAAACATCTAAGTTTGATCGTGGTTCATACCAAACTATAGGCTTATAAATACTTAAAGGAAAAATGACTTGTAAAACCAACAAACTTTCAAAACCGTTTAGAAAAAACCCAATTATGTTTTCTATGTTTAAAAAACCCAATGAACTTAACTTTTTGTCTAAAAGACCCAACAATCTTATGCTTTTGTTCAATTCTCATTAAAGACAACCAGATTCATTAAGTATACAATTGGTTAGCAAATGACACGACATTATATTTAATGACATGAAATAAACATATTAGAATCAAGGTTTTGAAAACCGGACCGGAGACCGAACCGGTCGTCTTAATGGTTCGATGGTTCTGGTGGTCCAACCGGTCAGACCAGTCTCAAAAACCGGAAAAACCGGATGATGTCATAATTATATTTAATTATATAAAAAATACAAAAAATGAAAATAAATAAATATTTTTTAAAATTTACGGTTTTGACCGGTTTTACCGGTTCAACCGGACCGGTTTTTACCGGTTTTCACCGGTTCAAACGATTACCGGTTTTTTAGCCTTTAAGAACCGGATCCGGGACCGGTTCCCGGTTGAACCGGTCGAACCGGCCGGTCCGGTCCGGTTTTCAAAACATGGATTAGAATTGCCCTTAAGATATCGATTTAAGGCTTGGAGAATAGAAACATGAACGACATTTGTGTTCGATGTCTTGTAATGGCTACTTCTTATTCTTCCTCTCAATCTTGATTTCCAATTCAATATCTACCAAGAAGATAATTCATGATGCAAGCCCTTATGGATGTGGACGCCCTTCTTGGATTTAAACATCTTGAATGGAGGATCGTCCAGAGAAAAAAGTTTAAGGCTTGCTCGAACAGATGAATAAGTGTAACTGAAAGCTACTAAAAGCTTTATCATGTCTATCTTCTATCTATTTGTTTTGTTCCTTCAAAAACAAGAACTTATTAATATAATCAACCAACTAGATAGAAGATGGACATGATAAAGCTTTCAATTACACTTACCTATCTGTTTGAACAAGCCATAAACTTTTTCTCTTGATGATCATCCGTTCTAGATGTCCAAATCCAAGAAGGACGTCCACATCCACAAGGGTTTGCATCATCAAATATATTATTTGTAGATATTGAGTTGTACATCAATGATTGAGTGGAAGACGAAAAAATATCCATTACAAGAGATCTAAACACATACGCCGTTCGTTTTTTATCTTCTCCAAGCCTTAAATCGATATATAAATGACAATTTTAATCAGTTTACTTCATGCCATTAAATATAATGTCATGTCATTTGCTAACTAATTGTATACCTAATGAATATTGTTGCCTCTAATAAGAATCGACCAAAAGCATAAGTTCCTTGTTTTTTTTAACATACAAAACATGATTGAAGTTTTCTGAACGGTTTCGAAACTTCGTTGGTCTTACAAGTCATTTTCCTAATATTTAATTTTACATTATAAGACGTGTCATTCGTTGACTTTCATTAGTCGGTGAACAAAAGTGTAAGGTAATTCAAGTTTTTTAGACAAAAGATTAAGTTCATTGGATTTTCTTGAATAGACAAAACATAATTAGAGTTTACCGAACAGTTTGGAAACATCGTTGGGCTTATAAGTCAGTTTCTCATACTTAAATTTGTTTTAATTTGCAAAATAAAAATTTAAAGCTAATGTGCGACAAACTTTTTAGAGCTTTTAGGAATTAGGAGCTTGGATTTTATTTAAAAAGCTTAAATTAAATAAAGAACTTTACTAATTATAACAAAATTATTGTTTTAAGACGTATTATGTTGATTGTTACAAAATGCATTCCACCTTTATATTATTAGTTTGTCATTAAACAAAACTTTTGTTTTATTATTTATTTTAGATTTAGATGTTCTTTCATCTAATACTTCTACACAAATACAAAATACTTTTACACAAATACAAAACTACTACTTTGAAGTTCCAACAACAAACATCAAATTTTTTATTTTATAAGAAAAAAACGAAACAAATAATAAGTCGATTTTGACTTTAAATATCCAACAAAGCTTAGGGGCGAATTTGATATACTATTTAAAATAAAAGGGGGCTAAATGTATTATCCTTGCATTATAAAAGCATCCAGGGATCTACCAATCTTGGTGTGCCATCCTTCAGTGAGTTGTGAAATAGATCAGAGGACAAGATCTGAGATAACACACTGCTGAATCTTTAGATCTCCCGATTTTTCTGTAATTCAAGCAGGAAATGAAGGTAATTGAGAAGATTTTGGAGTCTACGGCGGCTGGAGATGCCGGAAAGGTGGTTTTTTCCTTCGAATTCTTCCCTCCGAAGACAGAAGAAGGTGTTGAAAATCTGTTCGAAAGGATGGAGCGAATGGTGGCTCACAATCCTACATTTTGCGACATCACATGGGGCGCCGGTGGCTCCACGGCAGAGCTGACTTTGGAAATAGCGAGGAGGATGCAGAATATGGTGTGTGTGGAGACTATGATGCATTTGACTTGTACTAATATGCCGGTGGAGAAGATAGATCACGCTCTAGAGACTATTAAGAAAGATGGAATCCAGAATGTGTTGGCTCTTCGAGGTGATCCACCACGCGGTCAGGATAAGTTTGTTCAGATCCAGGGCGGGTTCGCTTGTGCTCTCGACCTGGTACGTATCACGATTTTGCTTTTGGTAGTGGTTTGATTATTTAATTGGATTTAATTTTACGAATTCGATGTCTAATCAATAATTGCGTCAGCGACATTTCCACACGAACTAGTAACTACCGACATTAGTTAATTAGATTTGAAGTCGTGAAATTGAAGTCTAACTGATCATTAAGTTGCAAGCTTTCTACGCTAGCTACCGACACAAGTTAGATGATCTAGATCCTAGGACCACATTAGAATGTGTATCGAGCTTAAGAGTTTAACTGCAACATGTTATCTCATCGGGATTCTGAATCACTTGCTTGCAATCTGCTAATTTCTTATTAAATCGAGTGTTTCTGAAGTCTAATTTAGGGATCTGTTATTGCTATAGAGTAGGTTTGTTCATTTTAGCCCAATTTCCAATAATTAGTTTCATAAAATAGATACTCTGGAAGAATGTTAGCTTTTGAGAACTTTGAAGTCCATGATAGCTTCTCTAAAATGATTTAGATTACGAAGGACTTTACAAGATACTGCTGTTTTCACAGTATTTTGATTACTTAATTAGATTCAAATTTGTGAATTTGCAGTCTAATTGATCATTGAGTCACCAACATTTCTTAACTAGCTGCCAAGTTCCATCACAAGTTAGATGATGTACATGCTAGGATCATATTTGATTTATGTATTCAGCATCATATTTTTAACTGGAAACATGTTGTATGAATGAGATTATCAATTGCTTGCTTGGAGTTAACTAATTACTTGTTGAATTTCGCTCATTTCCTAGTAATTCATTTGATACACAAATTCCTTTTGAACATTGTTTAAATAGATGAACTTTAGGTTGAGGTATGTCGAGTCCATTTAGCTTCTTTAAAATTATTTAGATAATGAAGAAGTTTACATCATGGTGCATCTAGAATCTAAAAAAAATTGCACCTATTTTCAAGTGAACTAATTAAGCAGTAAGAGAATTATTGTAGTCATTTTCACATGGAATTAATAGTTTTGGTTTTTTATATCAAATTTGTGTCCTTTTTTCTTTTGTAGGTGGAACATATCCGCAAGTCATATGATGACTACTTTGGCATAGCTGTTGCTGGTTATCCAGGTTTCCATCTGGCTTCCCTTTGTTTTTATATCTAGAGTCTATTGAGTTCCATGAGCATGATATTTTTAGTATTATTCTATTTAATATCTGAGTGTATTTTGGGGCAAACACTTTATTATGACCCTTTTCTTACCATTTCTAAAAATTTACTTCTCAGAGGCACATCCTGAAGTCATTGAAGGCAATGGTTTGGCTACACCCGAAGCATACCAAAAGGATCTTGCTTATCTCAAGAGAAAGGTACAATCTATTTTCAAAAATTGTGTCTCAAAATTTAGTTGCTTTGAGGTAGTATTTGTTATGTTGACTTGTAACTTACAAATGGGATTTTATGTTGCAGGTTGATGCTGGAGCAGATGTGATTGTGACTCAACTTTTCTATGATGTTGATAATTTTCTAAAATTTGTGAATGATTGTCGCCAAATTGGAATAACTTGTCCCATTGTTCCCGGTATCATGCCCATTAACAACTATAATGGTTTCATTAGGATGACTGGTTTCTGCAAAACTAAGGTATGCTGGCCTCCAATCTAATACTAATAATAATAATAATTTATGATTCACCTGACTGTAAGGGTATATCTTTAACATGGCTAATATGAAAACTACTGCAGATTCCATCTGAAATTACTGCTGCTTTGGAGCCTATCAAGGACAATGAGGAAGCTGTTAGAAACTATGGAGTCCACCTTGGAACTGAAATGTGTAAGAAAATCATGGCGAGTGGAATCAAGACTTTGCATCTTTATACACTCAACAATGAGAAATCTGCATTGGCAATATTGACAGTAAGTACAACTCCTCAATATTGTTTTTCTTTTCACTTGAAATATTAGAGGTTGTAGTTAAATTTTGAATTTATGTCACATCGACATCAGTCCTAGTCCGAGTGTAGTCAAACACTGTACAATTATGTCCTGTCATTTGCATTATAAAATATAAACTTACATATTATATCTACCATACACAGAGTCTTGGATTGGTTGACGAGGCCAAAATTACAAGACCACTTCCATGGAGGAGACCTACTAACCTTTTCCGTCTTAAAGAAGATGTTAGGCCAATTTTCTGGTATGCAACATGAACATGAATTTTTAAGTTGATTTGTTAACAAAATTACTCATTATTTGTGTTTTGAATTTTGATAGGGCCAATCGTCCAAAGAGCTACATATCAAGGACGGGTGGTTGGGAGCAATATCCACATGGGCGTTGGGCGGATTCTTCTAATGCATCATACGGAGCATTAACCGATCATCAGGTATGGTATGCCTACAATTGCAACATTTCATTTTCTGGAAGTATTACTCTACCTACTTATTTGCACCCCCATTATCACCAAAGTTCTTGTATTTGTTTCCAATGACGACATCATACTTGTCTTTCGGTTGCATATTAACAATCAACACAACAGTTGATATAGGGCTAAATGCAAAAAAGAGCAATGAACTATTCTATTGCATCCTACTTTCATTTAGTTCTATTACAGCATTGTACTTTCTATTTCCTTTGATAAATCTACTACCCAAACATACATAGCACAGCAAAAATTGATTCGTATTTTGATGATATTGCTATAGCTATAGCTATAGCGGGTTGATTTTCCAAAGTACAGTTTGGTAATAGGAAGAGATGAAAGTCTGATATACTACTACAATTTAAAAAAAAAAATAAAAAATGAAAGCACGCTGCCATGTTTATTGTATTTAAGGGAAAGGTATATACCAGTCTTTTTCTTTTCTCATATGTTGTGAATCTGCAAGCAGTTCATGAGGCCACGTGCACGTGACAAGAAAATTCAAGCAGAATGGGTGGTCCCTTTGACCAAGTTTGATGATATTTCCGAGGTATGGGTATTATGGTATTTCTAATTTAATCAGTATGTAAAAATGCGTTGGGTGGCTAATTGAATGAATTTTATATCAGAAATTCATGAAGTACTGCCTTGGGCAACTAAAAACCAGCCCTTGGTCGGACCTGGATGCGCTTCAGCCAGAGACAAAAATCATCAACGAGGAACTGGCTTCCATCAACCTCAAGGGTTTCCTCACCATCAACAGCCAACCCGCTGTTAATGGAGCCAAATCTGACTCCCCATCTGTTGGTAATGCAAGAAATAGCTATATAATACACAGTTTTAGTTTTTGCATATATATATATATATATATATATATATATATATATATATATATATATATATATATATATATATATATATATATATATATATATATATACATGTATAAAATAAAAGTTGCCGACTGACTTGTTGTTTATTTGGGTTTGAAGGATGGGGTCCAGCGGGTGGATACGTATACCAGAAAGCCTACGTGGAGTTTTTCTGCTCTGGCGAAAAGTTAAATGCTCTTGTTGAGAAAAGCAAGGCGATTCCTTCACTCACATACTTGGCGGTGAACAAGGAAGGAACCCTGGTTTCAAATGTCGGGAAAAACGATGTGAACGCAGTCACATGGGGTGCCTTCCCAGGAAAGGAGATCATTCAACCAACTGTTGTGGACCCTGCTAGTTTCTTGATATGGAAGGATGAAGCTTTTGAGATCTGGTCAAGAGGATGGGCTCAATTGTATCCCCAGGAAGATAACACTTCAAGATCGCTTCTCCAAGAGGTTCCTTTTCTCATCTCTTATCTCTTTTCTTGTCATTTTTTATAATTTATTTTTCTTGTTTTTGTTATCTCATTGATTATGGTTTACTTATACATACAGGTACAAAACACTTACTACTTGGTGAGCTTGGTGGACAACGATTACATAAACACCAATTTATTCACCGTTTTCAAGGGATTCTAGAACCACATCCACCGCTTCTTCTTTCTATAGAGAAAATTGATCGTCTTATGCTCTTACTTATACTTTCTTCTTTATATTTTCATTTTGACGTCTTGTCTCATCTCATCTGTCTTTCTTGTTTTGTAATCTAATGTTGCTACATTTGTTGTGCAAACTACATACACCCATAAGCAACATATTTAATTATTCCATTACCCAACAAACAAGACCAAACCAGCTTCTTTTTACCTAGTATGTCAGTCATGTGTACAAGTATTGAATGCACAATGTACGTACCATTATGTCATTGCTTATAAAAGTAATTTCTATTGTGATATTATTGGATTTTTGTGTTATACAATTCACCATTTCTAATGGAGAATGTCATCTTGCTTTTTTGTATCACATTGTTAACAAAATCTTCGGTTTTGGGTTTCCAATATCAATCAATTGGAAAATTCAAGGATCATATATGAAAAACATTTTTTAAAATATGTGATTTTGACCCAATTGTCGGAGGGTATTATGAAATCTGATTTGGGATAATCCAATAACAAGTTGAATTGAGATACAAACCTATTACAAATTCTGAAACACATGAATACCTTGCAATGGAATGTGTTTTCGAAGGACAAAGTGTAGAGAGAAGTAGTTATCGTTCTCAATCTTTTGCAACATTTTAATCTTCTATATACATATATAAGACAACCGTTTTAAGGTGAAACGACTCCCTTTTAATGGACCCAACGTTTGGGTCATTTGTTGTGCAAGCTATATACACCCATACTGGTGGTCCGCAAACTTTATGGATTTTTATTTCAAAAAAACAAAACAAACAGCACCTTAGCTACCTTGCCTTGGCCTACACCTCGATCGGTAAACTTCTATTCATCATTCATCAATTTTTTTATTTAGTCTGATATGCTCCTGTTACAAGAATATCATCATTAATGATATTCTTGTAATATCAAAATCTTAGCCGCTAAGATATCTTTCCACTACATTATGAATTTTAAATCATGTTCTTGTAGATTCAAAAATATTAAACTATTCGAACAAAATTTTATTTGAATTGGAGACCTGATACATGCTGACAAATAATTATTAGATAAGTTTATTCGTTTAGGGTGTTTGGCTTAACTTTTTAGATGCCAAAATTACTTTTTGGAAAAGTTGCAAAAAAGTTATATTTTCTAACTTTTTCAAAAAGTTAGATTTTCTTGTGTACAAATCCAAAATAGCTTTTAAAGCCTTTGACTTTTAGCCTCAACTAAACCAAACACCCTTTAAACGGGCCAATATTATGATACGAAGAAGATACAACAATGCTTACTATCAATAAAAAAAGAAAAACATAAGAAAAAGGGATCCCAGAATAATCAAATCATGTGGATATACATTATATATAGATACAAGTATCGTACGTAATTAACCAAAAGCGAAAAAACTACACATATAAGATCGAATCAACCAAATATGCACGACACGTTAATAATAAACGGAATTACCAATCGGAGCATCTTGAATCATGATTCAGACGGGGAGATTCTCGACGGAGGCAGGAGCATTTTGATCGGAGACCGTCGATTGAAGATGAGCCATCATAATGGCCTGCTCTTTGGCTTCTTCTTCCTCCAGTTCATCCTCGTCGTCGGAATCGGCGGTGGTTAGGTTAACGCACGAGCAACTTTCCAGAGATGCGAAAAACGCCGATGCCACATTGTTACCCACCCTACTCGCCAATCCGGGCTTTTCGTTCGAATCGCTGCTCGAGTTTGAATTCGAATTCTCCTCCATCTTCTTACAATCAATATCTCCGATCTTATTCGATTGGAGTTAATCGATTGATTCGATACGATTCCAAATTTTCCCAAATATTAATTTTACTTTTGTTTGTATAAATATCTCAAATTTTATGTTTCCCTTTAAATATTTTATTTATATTTGTCAAATTAAGGTATTAAGCTAAATCATCATGTAACGATAAAGATACAACTTTTGTTTGTATAAATATCTCGAATTTTATTTATATCTTCTAGTTTCTTAAAATTCTATAGTTTCCCCTACACTTTTTTATTTACATATTCTTGGTAATGTTTTCATTTACTTTTGAATATTTATATTATATGAATATTGTTTTATCTTATTTAGTTAATATATTAAGTTATATAATAATACTAAATTTTATTTTAAACAAATTATAATGATTTCATTTATAACTTCAAAATTTGGAAAAAAAAAAGAACTCAAATAGTTCTGATAGTGACAAATATTTACCTTTGATAAATGATAACTATATTTCAATGAATGGCTTGAAAGATTTGATTTTTTTAACATTGTTCTACGTACATACAAAAGAATAGTACTATCATTATATACAAAGAAGGCTTGGAAATTTATGATTTATGAAATTTTTTGTTATTTTTTAACAATAGTTATTTATTACTTAAAGTAACTACTAATTTATTATGTAACTTTGTATATTATCACAACTATCAAATTAGGGTTGAGATTGTGATTCTTGTACGGAACAACTTCCTCCATTAACCTTGTAACACCCAATTAGTGAAAATTCAAACTACAATGTTATTTAAGTTCATACGTACGTACATTGCAAATCAAGCTGAAACAGTCTCGTACAAACCCAAAAACTTGATCTAATAGCTAAGTCCAGTCCATTTAGGGTTTTGGTCCAAGAATTCTTGGCCCAACACCCTATTGGGCCGAAAACATCTCTTTGGACCCTATTGGATCAAAAACTCCTTCTTTGGGCCTTATTGGGTCGATAACTCCTTCATTGGGCCTCATTGGCCCAATAATCCTTCATTGGGCCTTATTGGGCCGAAAACTCATTCCGTTAACCCTATTGGGCCGAAAGACGTTACCTTTGAGCTTTAATGGACCGAAAACTCCTATTGGCCCAAGCCAAAAATCGAAACCCATTTCTTTTGGGCTTTCTTTTGGACCGAGAACCCTAGGGTTTAGTTATGGTTGTATAAAAAAAGGGATAAAGGAAGGGGAATGAGGAGTTGCCACCTCACTTTTACACAACATACACCAATGCTATGGAATACCATGTACCAATTCAAGCTTTGCATCAACTTTCCACAAAGTCAACTCTTTATTCCCTTCTCTCTCTTATGCATCAGCCGATCTTCCCCCCTCCCACATACACACTTCCAACATTTTTACTCATTTTGCTCTCAAGAGAAAAACTCCTCCCATCTCTTCTCTCAAAATCTCGAGTTTCATAACCATCATCAAAATCGGTCCAAGGCATTCTAGGTAAGTTCTTATGAAACTCAAGTGTTTTCATACATGTTTATGTTAAGATCATCCCATTTACACACACCATTTCGTGTGTAGCTCCTTAGAACATCACCATTTCGAGTAACCCCCAAGATACACGAGTCTAGGCTCAACATCTTCTTCATTCTTCCTCCTACCACACGAAATTAACCAATGTGAGCTTCATACCCCACTATTTTCCTGTTTTTCATCATTTTTTGTTAATTATGTTCCAATGATCATTCATATAACTTCGTATATTACAAGTCATGTTTCTATATTCATAATCAAATATCAACTCGTAAATTAGGGACCATTTTCACACATGGACGATTCATTTTTCATAGGGCCATTTACAACGTAGGCACTATTCTAATTAGTTTACTACATTTTTTTGCTCCAATTTCTAAATGAAATATAGTAATTAAAAAACATGTAATTTCCATGAACTTATTTTATTGGTTTTCCTATGTGGTATGGATTAGCATAGGACACTTTAAGAACCTGAGGTGGGATAATTGGTGGACAAAATAAGTTGCAGACCCAAAATATAATACCAGGATAACTTGTCAAACAAAATTACACTTGAAAATATCTCAAAAATTTATGTTCTGTCAAAAAAATTGAGCATTAGTCTCACTAAGGTCTACGAATGGACAAAACGTGTCACCCAAATAGTCATACAGTTAATCAACTATTTACATTACTTTTGCTTGTGCATCGAAGACAAATTATTCAATAAGCATTTTCTATAAAGATACTAAAATTAATTTGCATAATTTTAAGATTTTTTTTAATTGTGTGACAATAAAGCTAAAACATGAATGACATAATGTGTGTTTATCAGCTTCATGTTACTTCACGATTTTTTATTGTGTGAAAATAAAGCTAAAACATGAATGACATAACATGTGCTTATCAGTTCCAGTTGTTACGGATACCTAAATTCATAGCATACATCGCTAATATATTTAAAAATATTAAATAGTTTAGTCATATAAGTTCAATAATAATGTCCATATTATATGGGCATTGGGCAGATAAATTAATAATAATGTACTTTGCCCTTTTTACTGATATGGACAATACATTTTAGATTTTACCCATAATATCCACATGTTTTATGATATTCTACATGTTACATACAAATTATAAACCAGTTCCAAGACATTTCAACATAGTAGTGGTAAAAATATAGAGTTGGTATAAGTTCATAAAAGAATAATTCATATGCGAACCAAATCCACTACTCTAAAACAAGTTGCTCACTTTTCAAGTGCTCATGAAAACATTAATTCTTCATTTTCAAACATAAACATCTAATGAATCCTTATATGAAATAAACTTTAACCTTTAAATGTACTTACTAAAAATCAACTTAACTCATTTATTACTTAATAATTTAAGTGACTTTGTAACGTCCTAAAATTTAAAACTAAAAATTTTGATTTTTAAATTAATAAAATCATTATCTTAAACAACATCTTCAGAACCATAGTGACTCAAAGTGTATCAATAACATCCAAAACAACATCATTAAACCCTACGCGTTATGTCCTATGTAGCATAGAAAGCAACACATGAACACCACCCCAAAGATGGGTGTGTGTCTTGTGGCGTGGTACCGTGTAACACCCAAGATCTTGAAAGCCAAGAAAGCAAATGAAACCCTAAATTTAGGAGGGACTCGGCGAGTCCAAGGAAGGACTCGGTGAGTCGGAGCGGGATCCGGGTCGAGGAGTAAGTGACCAACTCGGCGAGTCGGCCAAGTGGACTCGGCGAGTCTGGTCTGTGCGAGGAAAACCCTAAATTCGGGGCTTGGAGCCTATTTAAACGTCTCAATCTTCTTCCTAGGGCACCTTTACTGCCTCTCACACCCAGAACGCCGCACCCTAAGCCTCCATTGTGATGATTCATGCTTTTGGCCATTTTTGAGTGATTTAGAATAAGAATAAGAAGTGGGAATCCTTGAAGCATCAAGGAGTGGCTTTGGATCTGAAGTTTGGGGAACATTTCAGAGCATTTGAAGGTATCAATTCGTTTCCCTCCTTTAGATCTTCTTTGGTTATGAGTTTTGGGGCTTTTAAGCCATGCCTAAGATCAATTTCAAGCTTGAGGTCCAGATCTGAGGTTGCTACCTCAGATCCATGCTTGTGTTGGTTTAGAATCCCATAAAGTATCAGCCATTGGGTGGATTTTGGAGCCTCTTGGTCTTAAACCCTAGTTATTGGTGCATTTTGCCTAGATCTCCCTCTCTACACGTAAAGTTTGCAACTTTACGTGGGGAATAGGCTTGGGAAGGGTAGATCTACAGTTTGGAGTTCATGCATGACTCGGAAGTCCTCTGCATGTAAGTGGATCTTATTGGACTCGGCGAGTCCTTCGAGTGGACTCGTCGAGTAGCTTGAAGATGAAGAGGAACTCGACGAGTGGGATGAACAGCTCGTCGAGTCGGATGAAGATAGGCATGAACTCGGCGAGTTGGATGAAGATTGCCGTGTGCTCGGCGAGTCTATTCTTAGACTCGACGAGTCAGGTCGCGTGGTCCCAAACCCTTCGAGTTAAGTCTCGAGTCAGCGAGTCGAGCCAGGACTCAGTGAGTTGGACAGGACAGGAATCGGGAATTAGTAGACTCGACGAGTCAGGGGCTGACTCGGCGAGTAGAGTCGCGAGTGGAAGGACTCTGAACTTATGAACTCGGCGAGTCAGTAGGGTGACTCGACGAGTAGGGTTGACCTGGAAGGTTGACTTTGACCAGGGTTGACTTGGTTGACCTTTGAAGGTCAGTTAGACTAAGTGTTATGTTGATATTGGTAGCTCGGGGAGCTAGCAGAGCAGCAGTTCGGAGTCAGTGGTCAGGTAGCGGTCAAAGGGGTTAGCAACAGTAGTTCAGCAGTATCAGGTGAGTTTCCCCTTTGTATGAATGGGTCTACGGCCACAATGTCGGCCCATGTAGTTATGAGTAGAAGACCCGGGGGTTAGCCCTAGGCACAGTATGCTAGTATGATATTCGGACGAGGTCCAATGATAGAGGGCGGGTGCCCAAGGAGCGGTTTATGTGATAGTTTATACTTGTTGTCTGTGTGATACTTGTATGTGCCTGGTAGGGAGGTGAGTGTGGGCGAGGTCCCATATCTCACCAATAGCAGAGTGTGGATGGTGTTCCACATCTCAGTAGCAGCAGAGCAGGGGCGAGACCCAAGTCAGGAAAGGAGTGAGGGTGGGCTGGGCCCGTATCTCACCATCAGCAGGAGTATGGACGAGGTTCCATGACTCATCAGTAGCAGGACACGGGCGGGGCCCAAAGATAGGCGAGGCCTTAGAGCAAGAGTTGTTAGTATATGTTTAGTTTATGTAATGTTATGTGATAGGTTTATGTGCTATTATATGTTAGTAGGGCGAGGCCTAAGTGAAACAGATCTGTATCCGAGCGGGGCTCGAAGCCAAGCGGGGCTTGGAGCGGCGGGGACGTTGTAGCGGGCGAGGCCCAGGATAGCAGGCGTGGCCCAGTATGTGAAGTATATGGTTTTGCATGGTATGTGGTAAGGTGGGGAACTCACTAAGCTTCGTGCTTATGGTTTTCAGTTTTGTTTTCAGGTACTGCCGGTAGCGGAGGGAGGAGCTCGGGGTGATCGCATGGCACACACCATAGATTAGTCAGCCTGTGAATGTTTACTCTAATAATAAACATGTGTTTTGAAAACTTATACTCAGATTATGTTTTGGAATGATGTCTTTTGGTTAAAGTAATGTTTTATTAAAAAGAAATTTTTGGTCTTGAATTTTGGGATGTTACATACCGGCTACAGAAGAAGACAATTACTATGATTGATGAAGCATTTCTTTGTGTCTATCTTTCTCTACAATCTATTTCCTCTTCACCGTCACTTCACCAGTAAACACCATTTCCACAATGACGTGACACTTTTGACTTCCCTTCTTACGCACGAGGTTTAGCCCAACGACACCAAATGTTTTTGGGTGCTCATCAAATAACGTAAGGATTTCAAAATAAACCTTGAAAATTGTGAAATTACATCCCATCTGTCAAACAATGATATGTCCATTGACATTTTCCGTTGAATACTAATAATTACATCTTTAACCCTTTTAATATAGTTTACTTTCATTTTCTATCATTTTATAGTTTTTTTTTTTTGAAAAATTACTTTTATTCTTTTTTTTTTTAAACGGCCTTTGTTATATATATATATATATATATATATATATATATATATATATATATATATATATATATATATATATATATATATATATATATATATATATATATATATATAGAGGTTGTGAACATAGGTTTTAAATAGTAAAAATCAAAGAGTTGGTAGTAACGTCAAACATCAATCATTTCGTCAAAAAGCTCAAACATCAAACCTATATACTTGATCGTGACGCGTTCACACGCGACGCACGCCCATAGAACGTAATACGACATCGAGGGAAAAATAATGTGTGACGAAGGTTCATAGAATGTCATTTAAATGGGTTATTTATTTATTTATTTATTTATTTTTGTTAAAAACATTCAATTTTTTTAAAACACATCAATGCTCAGATATAATGTTTTTTTTGTTTTAAAATATATTTTATAAAATTTTCATGTAGTGATTATTTTGTAGAGAATTAAATTTTAAGAACTTTTGTTTTTTTTTTTAAGAAAAAAAAAGTTATGGCCGAAAAACTAAGTGGGTGGAAAAAAACTCACAATCCAATAAGAGTTGGACATTTGTCATGCTAGGGTGGGGACATGTGTCATCGTCTGGAGAGGCCACGTAGGCCGAATTTTCTTTTTATTTTTTTGTTTTAACCTTTTTGTTTTTGTCACTTATACCTTTCAGATAATTAAATTTTCCCGAAAATTATCAAAATCTCGCAATTAATTACTAAAAGTTCATATTATAGATTTTGACGATAAATAAAAATCAAATCTTAGTCATTTATTTTTTCATTCTTAAGGCCAAAAATTATTTTTGCGGTTTCTACCATTTTTGCCTTATTGACTTATTAAGGTAATTAACTTTTCGGTATGTTCACATCTGGGTAACTATCTTTTTTTTTTTGTATATATTTTGTAACACCCAAAGTTTTGAAGGCCAAGAAAGGAAAGGAAAACCCTAATTTCAAGGGGAGACTCGGCGAGTCCAAGGAGGAACTCGACGAGTCCGAGCGGGATCCGGGTCGAGGAGTAAGTGACCGACTCGGCAAGTCGGCCAAGGAGACTCGGCGAGTCTGGTCTGTGCGAGGAAAACCCTAATTCCGGGAGTTGTATCCTATATAAAGGGTGTTATGTCCCTCCCTCAGCCTCCATATCATCTTAGAGAACCTGTAAACCCTAGATTTCGTGTGAGCTTCCATCATTTGGGAGAAATAGCTTTGGAGGAAGGAAAGTTTAGAAAGGAACTTGAAGATCAAGAAGGTTGCTTCAAAGGAGAGGTGTATATCCGATATCTACTTCAGTTTGTGTTCATCTTGGAGGTATTAAGCTGTCATTTTCCCTTCTTTGCATCTAGATCTATTTTTTGTTATGAGATTTGGGGTTTTATGGTTGATTGAGACCCAATTCGAGTTAGGGGCTTAGTTATGTTGTTGCCACTTCAGATCTAGTGTTGGGATGGTCCAATATGTCATAAAGCATCAGGAGATGAGTAGTTGGTGAAGCCCTTTCGTCCTTAACCCAAACCCTAGTATGTTTTGAGCCTAGATCTCTTTAGTTATACGTAAATTTTGCAACTTTACGTGGGGATTGAGCTTTGGAAGTATGGATCTATGGTTTGGAGTCCCTGCATGACTCAAAAGTCCTCTGCATGTTTGGAGATCTGAATGGACTCGACGAGTCCTTTGAGTGGACTCGGCGAGTAACATGAAGATTTGGAGAAACTCGACGAGTGGGAGGAACAGCTCGTCGAGTCAGATGATGTTGGGCAGGAACTCGGCGAGTTGGATGAACAACTCGGCGAGTCTGTTGAAGGTTGTCATGGACTCGGTGAGTATGTTCTTAGACTCGGCGAGTCAGGTCGCAAAACCCCAAACCCTTCGAGTTGAGACTCGAATCAGTGAGTCGAATGGAGACTCGGTGAGTTGGACAGGTCAGGACTCGGTAATCGGTGGACTCGGCGAGTCGAGTCGCGAATAAGAAGGATTCTGAACATATGAACTCGGCGAGTCAATAGGGTGACTCGGCGAGTAGGGTTGACCTAGGAGGTTGAATTTGACCATAATTGACTTGGTTGTCTTTCGGGGGTCAGTTAGACTCAGTGTTGCCTTGACATTGGTAGCTCGGGGAACGAGTGGAGCAGGAGTTCAGAGAGTTGTCGGGCAGCAGCTAGTGGGTTCATCAGCCAGTTCAGCTAGCGCAGGTGAGTTTCCCTTTGTATGAATGGGTCTACGGCCACAATGTCGGCCCATGTAGTTATGAGTAGAAGACCCGGGGGTTAGCCCTAGGCACAGTATGCTAGTATGATATTCGGGACGAGGCCCAATGATAGAGGGCGGGTGCCCAAGGAATGGTTTGTTGTCTGTGTGATACTTGTATGTGCCTGGTAGGGAGGTGAGTGTGGGCGAGGTCCCGTATCTCACCAATAGCAGAGTGTGGATGGTGTTTCACGTCTCAGTAGCAGCAGAGCAGGGGCGAGGCCCAAGTTAGGGAAGGAGTGAGGGTGGGCTGGGCACGTACATCACTATCAGCAGAAGTATGGATGGGGTTCCATGACTCATCAGTAGCGGGACAAGGGCGGGGCCCAGAGATAGGCGAGGCCTTAGGACATGATCTGTTAGTATGTGTTTAGATTATGTGATGTGATGTGATATGCTTACGTGCTATTATATGTTAGTAGGGCGAGGCCTAAGTGAAACAGATCTGTATCCGAGCGGGGCTCGAAGCCAGGCGGAGCTGTTGTAGCGGGCGAGGCCCGAGGTATGGGGCGAGGCCCAGGATAGCGGGCATGGCCCAGTATGTGCAGTATATGGTTATGCATGGTATGTGGTAGGGTGGGAACTCACTAAGCTTCGTGCTTACCGTTTCAGTTTTGGTTTCAGGTACTTCCGGTAGCGGAGGGAAGAGCTCGGGGTGATCGCATGGCACACACCATAGTTTAAGACAGCCTGGGAATGTTTGCTCTGATAACGAACATGTATTTTGGAAACTAATACTCTGTTTATATTTTAAAATGATGAATTTGCTTAAAGTAATGTTTTATTAAAAGAAATTTTTAGTCTTGAATTTTGGGACGTTACAAGTTGGTATCAGAGCCTTGGTTTGAGGGATTCGGACATGCTCTCGAGCGTGTCTGAACTCAAACTGAGGGTTTGGTATAAAAGTTTTCAAAATGAAAAGACAGTTTTGTAAAAGAGAGTTTTGGGAAAAAAACTGTTTTAGAAAAGAAAAAATAATTCAGAAAGGAAAGAACTTTGAAAAGAGAAAAGGGTGTGGTGCATGCAATTAACCGAGCTCAAGTAAGTACCCCAAAATACCCATACAAGTTCATGTTATGATTATCAGTGGATAGAACAACATGCTAGATTAGGACTAAGGGTTTAGGGATGATGCCTTATGTGCCTATTATATATGTTTTGAGCTGCATGATAGGTGCTGATTAGACAGTAGTAGGATGGCTTGTTTAGGTTATGCCTGAGTTATGAGTTTGTGTGGGTCTATGAGTTTGTGTTGCATGCTAGTTTAGTTTCTTGCTATGTGGATATGATTGCTTGAGTATGTTGTGGTTAGATTTTCCCTTGTCTGAATGTTGCTTGCTTTGTGCATTGTGGGATTCTGAGTGATGGAAGTTGGCCATTAGGTGGATACGACACGTCACATGTGATTAGTGTTGAATAATCTCAGAGTGTTGGATTTGGCCCTATTGCGCAGCTCTCGTTTGAGTCTAACCGTTGTAGGGACGAGTCTTTTACACGAAGGATTATCTGAGCCTCGTCACATGTGATGGTATCCAGGTGATGGCTAATTGGCATTGTGAGGAGGCCTTCAGCAGCTGAGGACTGGTTTTAGTTGAGTTAGAGGTTTCCCTAGGGTCAGCCTAGGATGAGGTAGTGCTGGGAGCAAAAGTAGTAGAAAGGGACCTGGTGGAGTCAAGACAGTTCTTGAGGAAAGTACGGATAGATGTGGAAGGTAGTATGGGCCCATACTACTGAAAGCAGATGATCCGTACTCGATTCGGGAAAAGCCGAGACAAGACTGGGAACCTGGCAGTGCGTGCGTTTGGTCTCGCAACAATGATAAGTATTCTGATAGTGATTGTGTATATTTTCAGCATGGTGACGTTGCGAGAGATACCAGTGGGCAGTTCAGGTGCCGGAAAGGGACAATGATAAGTATTACGCGTTTGGTCCCCGTCTTATCTAAAAAGACTATTTTGCCCTTATTAATTTATTTTTTAATTAATTTTCTTATTTATGTATTTATTTTTTACATATTTAAAAAAATTAATAAACCCCATATATTTGTATCTCATCAGATGATCCATACTGTTTATTTTTTAATTAATTTATTTTTTTAACTTGGATGATCCCTATTGTTTAATTTTCTTACGAGTTTGGTCTCTGTCTTACCTAAAAAGACTACTGTGCAGTTATTAATTTTATTACGTCTTTATCATCCCTTCTTTTTTCGGTTCTTCAACTCCGTCGAATCAACACCACAACCCACTAAAGATGAAGAGGCAGTAGGTTATGGTGTTGGTTCGCCACAGTTGAAGTACCAAAAACAGAAGGATGGTGAAGACGTCGATGTTACTAAAGATGGAAAAGAAATAAAAGTTTGGGAGGATGAGAGATGAGATGGTGACAGGTAAGACCCAAATTAAAATTTTCAAATGTGGTTTCAGGTTTACGGTGAGGAGATACACATATGCGGGGTCTATTAATTGTTTTAAATATATAAAAAATAAATACATAAATAAGAAAATTAATTAAAAAATAAATTAATAAGGGCACAATAGTATTTTAAGGTAAGACAGAGTCCAAATGCGCAACAAAAATAAACAATATGGACCATCCGAATTAAATTTCTCAAATGTGGTTTGAGGTTTATGGTGAGGAGATACATATATTTGGGGTCTATTAGTTTTTTTTTAAATATATAAAAAATAAATACATAAATAAGAAAATTAATTAAAAAATAAATTAATAAGGGCAAAATAGTCTTTTTATGTAAGACAGGGATCAAACGCGTAACAAAAATAAACAGTAGGGACCATCCGATTTAAAAAAATAAGTTAGGTACCAAAAACACAAATCCCCCCAAACCATAGGGACCATTCGTGTAATTTACTTTAATTTTTCATTTTTTTCAAATTTGGGTAACTATTTTTTTTGTACACATCTAGGTAACGAATTTGTTAAAAACATTCACATCTAGGATTTAACCTGCTATAGCAGGTCATAATGGTCATATGTGAACACTTCCAACAAGTTTGTTACCTAAATGTGTACAAAAAAAGATAGTTACCCAGATGTAAACATACCGAAAAGTGAATTACCTTAATAAGTCATTTTCCCACCATTTTTTGAGTTCTTACTTGATTATATATATATATATATATATATATATATATATATATATATATATATATATATATATATATATATATATATATATATATATATATGTCCATATATAAAGGCTTATATTATTCTATTTTAACTAATTATTGTGTGGCTATCGTATGCTTTGAGAATTATTAATAGAATAAGTTGTTTAACAATGTAAATACGTTCAACTTTACAAAAATATCGTCATTTTCATGGATTATCATTAATTATTATTTATTTTTGTTTTCACACGTCGTTTTTCACTCATTTTTTATTCTGACCGAATACGACCCAATAAAACATTCTGACATAAATAATAATAATAATAATAATAAGTGTATAATAATCTTATAGGCGATTTACTTAATAAGAATGTGTGTTAATGACAATAGTTATGTAAGAATCAACATATTTATATTATCAAACAATATATTTTATTTATCATTCTCATAGTATATGATATCCGTACAATAATTAGTTAGAATAGTTGAACCTTTCTCTCTTTTATATATATATATATATATATATATATATATATATATATATATATATATATATATATATATATATATATATATATATATATATATATATATATATTATTACGTGTAAAAAATAAAGGATACCAAAAAAAAAACGTTAAGTTAGCATAAAAGACATTATCACATTAACAAGAACTTGGAGTTAAACTAAATAAAAATAAAAGGTATACTTTTTAAACTTTGATAAAATTGAAAGGTACGAATTAAAAATAAGAATAATGATATTTTTTGAAATGTATATATTTAGTCCTTGTTTTTTTTTTTTTTTTTTTTTTTTTTTTTTTTTTTTTGTAAAATAAACTCTTATACTTTATTAATATGTACACATTAGGTCTTTTTCACCGGATTCTACAAGTTTTACTGATGTGGAAGAGTTTATTTTACAAAAAAAAAAGAATAAGGACTAAATGTGTACGTTTCAAAAAATATCTTACCCTATCAAGTCATTTTCCCTTTCTTTTATTTTGTTGAAATGAAATACCTAGGTGGCATCACATATCTACAACGAGATTTTTCCAACTTTTATTCATTATGAAAAAGAGGGAGAACCCCGATCCCTGGCGATTCCTTTGTGTGTTCTTACACATCACTGGTAGCAAGGAGGAATGGTGGCAAAAACAACAAGGTCGAAGGGGGGGACAGGAGGAAGTAGAGACGGTAGTTGGCGACGAGGAGCTGCTCTGGTAGCCCCTCGTCGATTCTTTCTTCTTTTCTGACAACATATCTCAAAGAAGGAGACAAAGAGAGACAGATCGGAGAAACATAACAAGTAAAAGGTGTTTGGCTGTTGTTGTTCGATCGGAAAGAAGAGAGACGAGAAAGAGAAGGGTCGCCACCCTTTTCTTGTTGCTGGAGGATCACCCACCTTCGGTGACTAAGCTAATTAATTGCTATTTAGTGCCACTTGTGCTTTCACATCAGCAAAACCTGTAGAATCTAGTGAAAACGATTTAATGTGTACATATTAATATTGTATAAGAGTTTATTTTACAAAAAAAGAATAAGAATTAAATGTATACAATTCAAAAAATATTTTACCCTATCAAGTTATTTTCCTTAAAAGAAAATTCGTATATAGCCGGTATACCGGGTATAGCCGGTCATAAGGATTGCATTGTTACAAAAAATAAAATATAAATGTTTATTTTATAAAAAAAAAAATAAGGACCAAATATATAAATTTCAAAAATTATCTTATCCTGTTAACTCATTTTCCTTTGAAAATAAAATTAAAATCATGATAATATAATATTTTATCGTTGATTGACGGTGAATTGAAATTATGGTTCGTACATTTAAAATAACCCATGTTTCTTCGTACACAACTTGCTCAAATGTACATGGTACATAGTGCCTTGGTATTTTCGCAAGGCATTGAACCTTGTAAAGAGTGGAATATAACTTGTACGTAATGAATTAGAACATGTGCACCATGCAGCAGGACTTGTACATTGAAAATTCTCGGCTGAACGTCCTGGCGCTTCTTCTATTCGTCTTCCCGCTCACATAATTTCATCAGTTTCATTTCAATTAAACCCGTCACACATACATATATAATCAACCCAGTGCAGATTCTAAGGTTAGGGTTTTGGAGAGTGATGACCGGGTCCTGCAATGATGCATCACAGCCATTCGCCAAGACGATCTGTTCAATCTGCTACGAAGATCTCAAACCCATTGTTGAAGACCTTCAAGCAATTTCAATTTGCGGTCATGTCTTCCATGAACTCTGGTTAGTATCTAATTATTACTCGCTGATCCTTTTTCTGTACATAATCTGTGATATCAATTGAAATCGGGATTGAGGAATTCGTAAAACCCTAGTATCTATCTGATGAATTTCAGTGTCTTTCCACATCTTACTTTTAGTGTTTGGTGTAAACTTAATGTGAACTTTATCTCCATTTTATGTTATTCGAATATATACTTATTTCACTCGAGTGTTTTTAGCGCCTTTGTGTTTTTGACCTAGAGGCGTGATTGTCTGTAATCCGTGAATCCAATAGTTTTGCGCATTATATTGATATAAATGTGTTTGTGATGGTGGCAAATGTAGCATACAACAATGGTTTGAGTACTGTTCAAAAGGGAAGAAGAAATGTCCCATATGCAAGCAAACATGTTCAGCATCCAATGTGAGTCGGCTCTATTTCCAGTCAGTTGGTGACTCTAATGAGCCTAAACTCTCTCAAAATCTGCAAACTCAAAAAGAAGATCCAGAGGAACTGAAGATAGAATGCAGAAGACTGGAGGGGAAGGTTAAGGGACTCAATTCAGCTTTAGAAAGTCGAGAAAATGATCTTAGAAACATTAGTAATGAGGTAATTATTCATATTTTACTAGAATAATTCATTTCCACCTACTATGTTTGCTTGATTATTTTATGTTTTTTTTGCATGTAGCTTTGTGTATGCAAGGAGCAGTTGGAGAAAGAAACATCTTTGAAAACTGAAGTTCTGGAACAAACGCGCACAGTCAGCCGCTTACTTAACTTAAAAACACAGGTAATTTTGTCTTGATTTTAGAGTGATTTGCTTTTCAACACTCTTACTTGGTTTTTTGTTGTCAATCAGTCATTCTCTTTTAGAAGCGCCAATTACTCCATGTATGCGAGATTTCTCATTCTTGCAAAGTGTTTCATTTGTAGTTTTGAAAAGTCAAGTGCTGTTTAGATTTAGCGTTAGAACCAAGAAAGAGCAATGTGCTTTCTTTAATTGGCTTATTATAGCATCCTGCTTTTCTTTCTTTTTATTACAGCATTGTACTGTTTTTTTTGTTCTTATTGATGCGTTGAACCTTAAAGAATCTACCCAATTTTAGCATTGTAGTTTTAGCTTTTTCTTATTTGGACATCTTACTTTGAAAAATCCACGTAATTATATTAGTGAATTTTGATTTGAATTTGGATGACATTTCTATGATTGGTGGATTTTTCAAAGTAAAATGATGTAATAGGAAGAAATGAAAGTGGGATGCATTGACAAAAAAATCAATGAAAGAGCATTGCTATTTCTTGCATTTAATCCTTGTCTAAGGAGGATGTGTTTCTCACTTTTAAGCATGTGTCAGGAACTTAATAAATCAGATTTGGAGCGCATTAAATTGCAGGAGAGGAATATGGCTTTAGCCAAGGAACTTGCTGCATTAAAGCTGTAAGTGGAAGAAACAAACCTTCAGTTTTTAGTTTTGACTTTTTTTTTTTTTTTTGGATTAATGATTATGGGACTTATGATGCAGGATGTCTGATTTGAACTTAAATGAAGAGGAAATTGTGAAGCTTGCTTCTTTGGGTACACATGCCAATAGTAAAGAGAATATAGATGTTTTAAAAAAGTCATTGATTGTTCGCAACAAGTAAGTTAAATTACTATTTACCATTATAAGTAAATAAACAGAGTTATTAATTTCTAACATCCTGATTATCTTCATATCACTGTTAAATGTTGTCAAATTATTTTTAAGCATAAAATACATAATAATAAGTAATAGAATGTTTAAGCTAAAAGTTTATCTCATATCTGCTTTGCAGTTAAATACACAACATCAATTAAATTATGAGTAGGAAGGAGAATCTATCTCAATCTTATGCAGTATGATTACTACATTTTTATAGTTACTATAATATATTACAATGTTTGTCCATAGGATGTATAAGGATTTAATTGCAAAATGCAACACTTTGGGGAGAGATGAAGCGCGTGCACGTAAAAAGCTTGAAAAAGCCAAAGAGAAGCTAGAAAAGTTAAAGGCAATTCCATTCCAAAAATACCCTTTTCATTTCCCAATCATTCTGAATAATTAATCTAACTTTGTTTGGTTTTCAGACAAGAATCCAAGAAATGGAGACAAGCAATGAAATCAAAGATAACGAACTCTTGAGATCTCTAAAAGCTTCAAAGAACACAAACAGTTGTCCAAATGTCTTAAATGCCCCTGAGCCATGTACACCACAAAGTACAATATATGCATCAGAGGCAGCCATTGATGATAGAAAAACAAAGAGGTTTAGATGCTCTGAGAATATTGATGAAAGAAATGATAAAAAAGATGGAGTTGGTGGGCCCACCCCTGAACCTGCACCTGAGATATATTCTTACATTTTAATCGATGATGATGATGATGATGATGATGAGAAACTGAAAGATGATGATGTGGTGGCACAAGATAAATCCATGCCTGACATCACAAAAGAAACTCCTTTGCCTTTTCTTGATTCTCAACAAGGTAACTAATTATGCTGTTTGCTTGATGTGAAATTTTAGCTAAGCTGGGCTATATATTTCTTATTACTGAAGCCTGGTATGGGTAAAAAACAATTTTAAATAAAAAAGGAAAAATGGAAACGGGTCAAATGGGTTAATAGTTGCCCAGGACATATTGGTTGTTTATGAGCTCTTTAATGTTTTTATTAATAAAAACTAGATTATTGTTTTATTAATAGTTTTTCTAATCATATATAATGCTTTAGTTATGACTATCTTACATATATTGTCCTTGAGTTATGCAATTTTTTTTATATGTTTTGCTTCACATTCTAGCTCTAGGGTTTCATAATGTTTTGGTCCTGTCACCATGTAAAATGACGATCTTGTCCCTCTTTAACTGTTTTTTTTACTAACTGTTATTATATTTTTAATGTATATATTATAAATGAAAAGTTATACAGGTTTCATTGCTTCACAGAAATCTCGATTCCTGGAGAAAGGGGTATAAATAAATAAATAATAGTTGTAAATAAAGGGCAAAATAGGCATTCTACATAGGATGGGGACCAAAATCGTCATGTAACCCAGAAATAGAGAGTAACTAAAAAAAGTTGGTTGGTAGAATTTTGTCTTGTTTGACTATTCATTTTGGCATATGTTATGTAGTTGGTTTTAATTTTTAAGAAGAGGTTGATTTGTTAATAATTTAACATCTTGTTTGTTGAATCTTGAAAAGGAGGAGGAGGAGGAGGAGGAGGAGGAGAGTTTTGTTTCTCTGGTGGATTGTTGGGCCCAGATGGAAGTAAAAGACATCTTGGAAAATGGTGCAAAAAGGGTTTTAATAATAATAATAAAAATGCATCTTCAGCACCAATGCAAGCATCTGGCGATCTTATTGCTGTTGGATCTGATGGCAGAGGTGGAACAATCAAAGTTCTCAAGTCATCCTCAACCGTAATTACATTCCTACTCAAATCACTTTCATCTTTATAAAATAGTATACTTTATATTTTGGTTGAATTTAAGTTTATTCAACCACTTACAATTTCTTTTATTACCAACAGGATTCCAGGAAATCATCTGTTATTACTAAAAATGGAAAGCTGGGGGCCAAAACAACTAGTTTGCAGTCTCGTGGGATCCACCACTTCTTCAGTAAAGCAGCTCAATAGTTAGTATACCGCTCTCTGTATTTTATGTAGATTTTGCTCTAAAAGAGGCATTTTTTGCTCTTGTGTTGGGGGATTTGGAAATATATTTCTTTTTCTTTTTTCTTTTTTAAATGGCATATGTTGTTTGTACATGCTGTTATGTCTAATCTAACATGCATACTGTATTATGTTTTTTTTACCTATAATAGCGGAATACTTACATTTCTCTATTGATAATAGATAGCTTCTTTATTTTCTTACCTATAATAGCAATGTACTTGCATTTTGCTACCAGAATATACATTGTATTTTGTGTGGTATAACTCAAAAGTGTTTGCTATAAGCCTACAACAAATAAAGAAATGTAAGTCTGTTGCTATTGTGAGTAAATAAATGTAACTCTCTTTTTATGTCTAAAGAAAGTGTAAGTATGTTTCTATAATGAGTTGCATATTGCTCTTTCTTATTGGTATAAAGAATAAAAAGTAAAGTATGTTGCCGATATTGGTAAAACAGTAAATAATTTTTTTTTGCAAATTACATCCAAATGGTTTTCTTTAAAGGTTATTCATTATTAAAATGCGACTGCCACTATTTGTTAATCTCAATGCTCTTGGAGCAAGTAAAAAATGTCGATATAAATATAAAATATAAATAGCAGGAATAACATGTAAAAAATGAGCAAAAACCCAAACTACTTAAAACCCTAATTACCGTTTTTTCAAAAAAATATTGGTTGTTTAATGATGATTACAATGGTTTAAACTGGCAACCGTTTTAATAATTATAAGCTTGTCAGTAGTTTGTTGTTTGAATAGCATGTTAATATCTCTTCTCTTTTCTCTAAACAAGTACTCTCTATATGCCACATCATCCTCTAATCTAAAATTACGCCACATGTCATTAATTTAATAGATGTTTGACTTTTTTAGTATTTATTATATTTTTTAAAATTTAAAATATTAACGAACTCATAAATCCAGAAATGTTAATTCTAATTCAAACATTCAAATAAATTCATAATCCGATTCTTTTGGTTACAATATTAGTTGCCTTTTAAATATTCAAACTCAAATCTTATTCTAGTTTTAAAATGTTATTTTATGTTGTCTACCAAATCAAATAAGTTTTAAATCTTTCAGGATTTCAATTAATCCCAAAAAATCAAGATTATATTACTCTACATACCTTGTTTATACGCGGTTCTCCATTTAAATCCTTGTTGCTATCACACGGTTTTGTCCTTTGATCTAATTGACAAAAAAATCTTTTGCTTTCACGTCTTCATTCTCCATGACTTCTGCAAGAGAGACAACATACTAAATCAGGTTAGTCCATCTTCAATCACCACTAATAATCATCTGTTTGTAAGAAAAGTTAATACCAATGCACTTTTACTATGTACTTTTGTGTGATTTTTTGCCTAATAATTAATAGGGTATTGAAAACACACACACACACACACCTACAATTAAATATTGAACACCCCACATATATAAGTGTATACACATCCATAGTAGTAAATTGACCATTATACCCTTGATATGGAAAGCTTTCAATTTTTTGTACATTCAAACTGATATGTACTGTTTTCTATAAGCAAATTTCAATAAAAGCATTCAACTTTGCAAAAAAAAAATCATTAATAGCATCGTACTTTGAAAAAATGAATTTTTCGGATTCTTTTTAGATAATCTGGAAAAGTTTCATATTTTTGTACACTAGAGTTCATTAATCAGACATTTTTATGTAAACAATTCCGTTAACAGAAAGTACATTGTCATTTTATTTCACACATAGGTCATTAATAGCATTGTACTTTTAAAAAATAATGTTTTTGGATTATTTATAGATGATATGGAAATTTTTTAATGAATTGTACATTCCAACTGATTTGTAGGACAAGAGTAGAGAATGATTGAAATTATTGATTTTAGATATGAATGGTTATTTGACCAATAAAACAAAGAAGTGTTTTAAAATTTATGTTAAAAGACTTTTCTTATTTTATTTATCAAATTAATTTAGCTTTACTTACAATCAAAAACACATTGCTTTTTATTTTGTTCACAATTAATATTATTTTTTGTCTGTATAATAAATTTTTTGAACATACCAACCGTGGTTTCCATGAGTTATAACCCATTAAATAAATACTTGAGATCATAGTTTTTTTTGGGCACAATTTAACCTTGTATACCTTTTTAGTTCTCTTTTGTTTGATTTTTTTTGATAATATGTAAGACACATGAGGCCTTTTGTGTTCATAAAAAGTTTTAAGTGAACTTTGTAACTATGAAGCTGTTAGAAGATGGCTATGGGCCTATCTATGGCTACTCCGACTAAAAATTTAAAATGAGCATTCTAACTAAACAGTTTTAAATAGGCCTTTTTTTTTTTACATTTTTATATTATGAGGTCTATTCAAATTATCAATTGCATTATCCATCCTTTAAGTGTCCAAGTGACAACTAAAAGTTTTGATATAATCTCAACTCAATCTAAATAATGATTTTTTTTGGGGCTATATTCATGAGGACGATGAAGGAGAGACAAAGTAGGCAATGTTTAATTTTTCGGGCCCATGTATATATATTTTTAAAAATAAAAAACTTATAATAGCGATAACAACCATTTTTTTTTCTGACTCGTTTAGGGCATTTGAGGATATTTAAACCGTTAGGTCCGACCCCGGCTATATTACATATGCCATCATCACAATGACATGATAAAATAATATGTTAGTTTGGCTCGTTTAAACATATGTTTTTAAAAAAAATTATGTGGTGTTATATATTTAAAATTAGGTGATTGAGTGTTTGATGAATTCTTACTATCAAGACTAACTAATAAAATCGTCAAAAAAAAAACAAACTATAATAGTAGAACAAGTTATATACAACAAATAAAACATGTGATTATTCTGCCTTAAGAATCACATTTGTTATAAAACCTTTTTTTTTTTATTTTTTTTTATCTATTTCAAGATTAAATTATTTTCAAGTAATTACTTTTCTATCAAACACTACAAAACTAATTTTTATGATCTTAATTCAAATGATAATGTAACACTCCAAAAATCAAAGAAATTTAAAATTTTCAAAATCAACCATTAATCAACATTATTTACAAAAAGAGTCATTGTTTCAAAAACATTATTTCAAAATCATAGTTGTCCCAAGACCCAGTGACATAATACAGGAAGTTGTGTACGATCACGTATTCGCTTTCCCAACGATCCTCTGAAGTACCTGAAACCATAAATTAAAACTGTAAGTCAAGGCTTAGTGAGTTTTCCCAAAGTACCAACACACATATACATATAACAACATATACTTGGTCCACAACTTAAAAGACTGGATTACCCCTAAGCCCACAATATGAGTCTGGCATGCCTATCGCGCCCTCAACTCATATATGAATTGCTCCAGAGCCCACAACATAAGTTTGGCTTGCCCTCGGGGATCATAACTTATGTCTGGATTGCTCTCAAGCCCACATCATAAGTCTGGCTTGCCCTCGGGGCCCACAACTTATGTATGGATTGCTCCTGGGTTTGTTGGCTACCATCAAAAGAAGTAAAACCTCAACCCAACATAATATGTCGACATATGAAACAAATAAACATACACATAGAACCAAAAAATACAGATAATCATACAGATTTACTAATTAGCTACAATCTAACATAATACTATCTTAACCAAGATAAATAACCTAGTGGGTCGGTATTGGTGCCTTCCACCCATGGGTATAGTGAGGAAAACGCACCTCTCAGTATGAATGCAGTCTGAATAAATCCATGCTCCGACAACCGGCTCAACCCGACTACTAAATATCAAAATATTTCCCATTCTAAATTAATAACATTTTCCCAAAATACCCTTGGTCAAAACTGGTTAAACTCAACAAGTCAACCGAGTCAACCCAGCCGAGTCAGCTCAGGCCTCTTATGCGGGGCGTACTCCAGATATACGAGAGGCGTACTCACGGTCCGAGGCATCAGGGCTCAATCTGCGTACGCGCAACGTACCATTTGGTATGCCCAGCGTATGCACATGTTTTCTTCTTAACAACTTAAGTTGTGGTGTTATGGGAGGAGTCAATTGTGAAATGATTCCATGTTCCTTGAGATAGTCGTGGAACTCGATACTGAGATACTCACCACCTCTGTCAGATCTGAGCATCTTTATCTTCATTCCTAATTGATTCTCGACCTCATGCTTAAACTCTTTGAACTTTTCAAAGGTTTTCGATTTATGTTTTATTATGTAGATATAACCATATCTGTTATAATCATCTGTAAATGTCACGTATTATTGATTAGCATCTCTTGTGGTGGATCTAAATGGGCTACACACATTCGTAAAGATTAGATCCAATAATCTTTCACCTCTTTCACATGTTCCAGTGAAAGACGATTTTGTCATCTTGCCCCATTCATATATGAACTCATCAGATTGATGAGTGGATTAAGGAGTAGGTACGTGAATACTCTCAAGCACCATGACGAGACCCCATCCTAGAGTCGCCGACCGATAAGGCGATATCTGTATTGGTTCCACGGGTAGCCCGACATGCAGATAAGATACATCTTACATAGGAGGATCTTTGGTCATGGAGGAGGGATGTTGGATTGATGACTGATAGAGTTCGTGAGCTTGCACAGGGACGAGATATTGACGAGATGAGAGTCTTTCATGCCTATGGTCATATTGAGGAGGCTTATGATGAGATCCAGTCACAACAACTTGAGATAGGAGTGTTGGAACAAAGTTTAGAGGACTTAGAGTAGAGGGTTATAGTATTATGTGGTGATGATCAATTACCTTTATTATCATATTACACAGTTGGTTACGTTGGTGGTAGTGTATTTTGGGATCTGGTGGTAGCTCTAGCTAGGAAAGCTAGAAGCTATATTTTTGGGTTTGAAGAATGGAAAAGCTGTAGGCAGATAATAGTATAATGTTATATCTTTTGTATGTAATATAGATGTTTTTCCTCTTCAAACCACAGTATTTTTGTGTGATTTTGAAAGATCATGTTGTATAAAGTTAAACTTGTAATCAAACTTAAGTAAATATATGAAAATAGGTGTATCACGAATGAATATCTTGCATTGTAAAATGATTACGTGCCATATAACAAACTTACTCGATTGGTATTTTTTTCTTTGTGACGTTCAAATTTTTCTAACCCTCAGGAATCAATAAGTAAACGATATTTTAGATCAAATATTATGAAATGATTACGTGCCATAAATTGTGCAACTATAAGAAAAAACAGATTTATCAAATATTATGAATTGATTATTACAAAATTAAATAAAACATAATATAAATAATGATCGTTTTGACTCTTCAGTTTTTTCCGTCATCACAAGTTGTCCTCCGTCCAAACTTTGAATACCACTAAGTTTCTGGATAATTTGCAACCATTTGGCAACCTTATATTATATATATGGTATGTCGTGTAAGATTACGACTTTCTAAATTTAATGATATTAAAAAACACAATTAGGTAACAAAAAAGTTATACACATAAAAACCTTATGATAAATACTCCCCTTAGAGGGCGGTCTTTATTTTTTTTGGTAAATGGTTAAATACTATGACTTTTAAGAATACATGAAAATTATGCACTTTTCAAAAATTTGTTTGAAATTTTTTATGTGATTTCACACTATTTGTAAAAAACCATATGCATTTTTTACAAGCAATCGGGTATTTGAAAGGTATCTATATCTCACTTAACATTGCAAAAAGAAAATCTAATGACTTATCTGAAAAAACATTAAAAAAATCTTACAAAAATTCTATATAAAATAAAAGAAATTAAATTGCTTTCTATTTTTTATGTCTATAAATAATAACTATTTACTTATTATTAAACTTAATTATTAATGCAAGTATATATAAAATTTAGCTGTTTGAAAAAAATATTAATGCAGTTTTATATACTTTAATACAATGCCCCACGTTTTGTTTATTGGCAATATTATTTATTTATTGATCTGGCAATATGGGTGGTTGTCGCAACTCGCAAGCTAACACTACTGTATATTCAATTTAAGATCGAATAATACTGTTAAATCCAATAATAATAATAATAATAATAATAAATCCATTGAAAATTTCTTTCTATCTTCTTATCTTTTTAGCCGACATTTTTGATGTTCAAACCGACCTTTAGCTTTTCATTATACATTTTCCAGACTCTCTCTCTCTCTCTCTCTCTCTCTCTCTCTCTCTCTCCATATATCATCGTCAAGCAATGCGTAAAGCTACCTTACGCTCACGTCCAAGCCTATCTAGTATATTTACATCATATAGTTACGAACAATATAAACAAAATTTCTTATTATCATGGTATACAACTTTATCAAAAGCATATCACTTTTATACACAAAGGTTTTCTCACTTTTTGCGGGCTATCTTTGCCTTAAATTGTGCACCAAGATAATGCATATTGACAAATTACACCCAATTAAAAGATTTGGAGAAACCCCTTAAAAACATTTTCTTAATTGCTAATTATTTCAACAAATAACACATGCATTTGGGTTCTCCTCTATGCTATGGTGTAATGGTGGTTGATAGTTGTAGTAGGTATGCATTGGAGGGTAATATGGTTTATAGGGCATAAGCATCCCTACAGATTGCTCTTGTGGGACACTTTTCTTTGCTTCTTCTTTCTTAGGCTCTTCCTTTGGGGCTTCTTCTTTTGAAGATTCTTCATTTGTGGCTTCTTCTTTTTTAGGCTCTTCTTTTTTGGGTTCTTCTTTGTTTTCCTCTTGCTTTGGCTCATCTTTCTTTTCTTCTTCTTTTTTCGGCTCCTCTTTCTTTTCGGGTTCGGGCTCTTTAGCGGGTCCTACAGATATTAAATACGTTGGCCAGAGTTTCCTGAGCTTACTGACGGCACTTATTGGATCAACCGTGCCAACGATTGTCAGGTTCTTCTCTTTCATGTTTATGGTGATCGAGTCAATCCCTACAAATCATATTCATGTTTATGATTACGTTTTTAAGTTGAAATTAATATAATACGTATGTGTTTTCATGGATGTTTAAAGAGTAGTCCATATTACTCATGTGACATGTTGAAGAGGTTGAAACGTATGATATGTTTTCTACTAGTATTTTGTTTGGTTTCCTATATATATACGACATGATAAAGGCAATTAACCTGATATTGCAACTTTGATAATTTCCACAATATATTATGTATGGCCAAAAAGAATTGGACATAATCTTGTTTCCTCTTTCAAGCAATCATCTCAATCAATTTGATATGGATGAGGAACAAACAAAAAGCTCCTAGCTAATTCTATCAATTCTCATATTATCTCATGTATTTATCGTGTTTTAATAAAATAAGTTTTTAAAAACTGTCGAAATCATATTGATTACAAATGGAAACAACACCAATCATTCTTTTTTATACGTAAGCATGAGACCCCCCATCATACGAGTCACTTATTATGGACCACAAAACATCCAGATACTTCCCTGACCTAAACCCGTAAATTCATATATTAACCTATTTTTGAAGTTCACTATTGAAAAAAAAAAAGTGAAATTAGTAAAAGAAAATATAGAAAATTAAAAAATGAGATTTTGATTTTTAAATTTCTAAATTTTAAGGGTCTAAATAATTAGATTTTGAGTTCACGTTAAAAATATAGCAAATTAAAATTTGAAAATAATATAAAGTTATATCAGTATAATTACAGTAAATGCTAAAAAGGTGAATGCCAAATGGAACATTATTTAGCCACATCATTTTTGGTGGTACAATGTATCAAGTGTCATTTTCTACCACCCATTGCTTTATTATTACAATATTTAGAAAAAAAACATGTACTATTAATAATGCATATAGCACAACTGTATATTACATGGATAGATGAAAAAAGACAAGTTTTAGTGGAGTAAAAGAAAAAGGAAAATTCATTAAACAAAAGGACAAATTTCTTTTTTGAATTATTTGAGATATGAAGTGAATCATCTTTGCCTTGTGGAACACAAACAGATAGAAATCATTCACAACTTTGCTTCTTTTTTACTTTTATTTTATTTTATTATATGAAAGTTATATTATTTGCATCTAAATTAATACGGGTTTATAGAAAAGTTATTTTATTTAACTACCAAATATTTTTACATATAAAATAGTTAAATGTACAATATAACAACTAATTATAAGTCAATTCTATTTTAGGCAAAGTAGACAAGTAATAACAACACTTACTAATTTATTTGATTTTATATAATATACTTTCACCACTTTTTACAAAAATAACAACATACTCTAGATTTCATAGTATTTGTAGTTTTAAGTATATTACCTAAAATAAACAAAACAAACAAAAAAAATAACAATTACTAAAACAAAAACAGGAACCGGATATGCAGATCATTATTATGAAAGTTTGCATTACCTTTTTCTTTCTTTTTTTCTTTTTTTGCTATTAGAAAATATTAAGGTTTTGTTTTCATATAAAAATTAAAATGACAAATTAAACATGTAGTTATACTCACTACAGTAGTGATAATTTCATTGCAAAATAATTATTAAAAATTGCCTGAATTTACGCATTTAAGCATGCATATTTTTTTGGTATATGATGATGAATAATATATAACGAAAACTACATATACAAAAATTAAAATCCTATACCTGAAAATGCTGCAACCGTCTTCATAGCTTTCCTCTTGTCTTTTTCATCATTCAAGTCTAACTTCAATATAAATTTCTGGAAATCGAATACAATTTCAAATAAATATCGATCAAACCCACAGTCAATTTATTTGATGTATTTATATTTCGGAAAATAAAAATAAACTTAATATATAATCAAAGTGTTAAGAAGAAAAGAAAGCAATGTCCGAATTTCTCATATTAAAAGTTCAGTCATAAACTAGTGGTTCTTGTTTCCAATAATTGTAATTATCTCAAAATTCATTCGAAAGCTACCATTCAACTTCATATATTTATAAAAATTGACACAAACATACGTATGCAAGCTTTCACTTTTGCGCATCAAAGTGCCATGTTTAACTTTAAATCCCTATAAGTTTAATGATGTTCATTCTAAAAGTATCTTTCCATAAGATTACGGGACCCATGTAAGAGTTCCTATTGTACAAATTAATTAACAACAAATAAAGTACATTCATTACATCACTATTACATATTTACATGGTACTTTTAGGGATTGATGACCATTGAGTGACTAATTATAGGGAGGTGAGAACATATATAAAATTCGCACAAATGTACACACAAGATCCTATGAGATCTAATGATTTAACGATTCATATAATTTCAAAACGTAATCGTAATTATAGCCTTTTGTATTGAAAGTGCATATGAGATCAAGAAAATGTTCTTATGTTGGAATGCGCAAAATGTTGAAATAGATCAAAGTAAAGGTGGGTCAACATTTTCTATAAGCAGAATAATAAGTACAAAAGTGAAATAAGAACGTAAATCGCATTTAAAATTCGTTTTTTAATAGGCAAAAATCAATCAAAAAGGATTTTTTTTTTCTTCAAAACAGAGGAAGGAGTTGCTTCAATTTTTAGAATCAAACGAATCCAAACTTGAAGTGGGTTTTCTAGAAACATAATTTTTACACTCAAATCTGTTTTAGAAATAGGAAAATCGAAAGAAAAAGTACACTCTTGGACACTTCGTTAAAAAAAAAAATCTTGAAAACAAGGGAACGAAGAGTGAATCAGATTCATGTGGTGCATTTGAAGCAGAGGCCCATTTGTGCTCTGTCTTTTATAATATAAGATTCATATGGGTTTCATATAAAACGAGATCTTAATTTGAAATTATTTTATTTGAAAACAAAAAGAACAGTAGATTTATAGAATCTCGGACACTGCATGAAGAACAAAATAACTTTTATGAAAGCATGGGAATGAAGAAAGAGTCAGATTCATGTAGTGCTTTTAAAAGAAAAGAAAAAAGAACCATTTAGAATCTGCTTTTGAAAAAAAAAATACACAAACACAAAGAAAAAACAGAGTACTTTGCAAACAGGGGAAGGAATCGGATTCATTTCAGGAAGCAAAAAAACGTATTTGGACTCTGTTTTTCAAACTGTAAAACTCCAAATAGAAACATAGAGTCATGGAAACATGAACAGAAGAGAATAGAACTTTAAAAACAGTGAAATGAGTTAGATTCATTCTGAGAATGGAATCGAATATTTCATATATACAAATAACCCATTTGGAAACTGTTTCTGAAAACAAAAGAATAACCCAAAAGAATTACAGAATCTTCGAAACATAAAAAGAAAAGAAGAAATGCATTAGATATGTCTTTGAGAATAGAATCTAACCTTCATGTGGATGTTTTTGAATTGGGTCCTCTGAGTTGAGAGAATTGCGATTGGAGTTGGAACCAAGAGAGTGAGAGATATGAAAGAGAGGAGAAGGTAAAGTGTAATATATAAATAAGCTTTATTGAAATAAGAGAAGATATGGGTGGAGGAATATAAAAACAAAAATTTGCAGAGTAGGAAAGAGAATTAATAAAATGCTGTTTTGATCGTGTAGGAGGAAACAAATAGTCAAATTCAAGAATTAAGAACTTAGAAGGAAGTAATAGTAAAAGAAAAGAAAATTTGCATGACAAATTTATATCTATTTTTATTGTATTCAATATTATTTTACGAGACTATTTTTAATCAAAGTTTTTTCCAAAATACAGATTTACAAACTTTTTCAAGATCTTTTTGAGTTATTATGATGGGTTTTATAAATATACATGCAAAATGTTAAATAGACCAAATTATAATAAAAACAACAATATTATATAAAGATGCATCTTATAAATAAATTAATAAAAAAATTTATTATTACAATATTTTTAATCTTTTTTAGATAGATGAGTTGGAGTCAATATGTCATTATAACAAACTTTGCTGATTTGCTCTTATAAGATTTAAGTTGTAATTATAAGATTTGAGTCAAGTAGACATCTCATCTATATTAATCTTTGGAAACTAAAGATCTTTTACATTAGGAGATCAAGGGAAGTTGGGCATTTAATAATATACTTGAGTTAAAAATCATCCATCGTGCTAAGGCTCAATAGTGGTGTCAAGCTTACTTGGAGAAAAGTTTTTGTCATGGTTAGGGAGTGAGAAGAAGAAAGAGAGAGTGGTAGCAAGATCTTACCGAGAAGGGGAGATAAATAAACTAGGAATGTCGAGCTTAGGGGCCAGTGTTTGCCTCGGTGCTCTTCCCTTATTTAAACTGTTTCATATAATTTTGTTCGTTGTTCCAAAAAAATCAAGTGGGTACTATTCTTTGGATTTAGATATATATAAAATTATAAATTCAAATGTTATAAACGTACTCGATTGTAAAATGAAACCTTTGTGAGAAAACAAGTACAGAGGGTTAGGTCCCACGATCCAAATTGGTTGGGGGAATCTTTACATACTTTTGCATGTATCCAACTCATATTTTTTTCTTTATTTTTATTTAGTTATTTCCTGTAATATGTATAATTTGGTGATGCTTTCTTATACTTCACAAACTTATGGATGGTGTTGTTTAGGTCTATTTCCTTTTACATCATTCCATTGTCCATTTATGTTTGGTACCGCCTATGCATTTAGAATACGCATCCTACACCAATGGTTTTTTTTTTTTTTTTTTTTTTTTTTTGGTGATATACTTTTAAGTAAATGTAATTTCTTTTTTTAATATTAATTCATTCCTCTTATATAAAAAACGGGTCCATTTAGGTTATCTTTAGGGATAGACGCATAGAATTGTAAAATATTTTATCTTTTCACTAATTAATTTATTTTCAAACCATTTTATGCAACTTACGAACAAAATCAAGCCCTTAATGGATGTGGTGGAGGCAACCCTTTTTTTTAGTAGGGTACATGATCCTATTTGGAATAGGTACTATCATATTTATTGCTAAAAAAACCTTTTAAATATTTACATTTTTACTAACAATCTCCTTTTTGCATTCACTCTTAGGCTAGGATACCCTATCTACTCAAAAAGTGATATTACGTCACCTCCACTGTAAATTCACCCTCAACCCCTAACTTTCGTAAATGGTTACTACTCCACGTCATTTTTGTTTTTTAATTTTTTTTTGGATATTATTAGATTAAGTTTAAAAACTAATTCAAATAAAAACACACATTAAATTTAAAACATTAAATTAAACCACATTACATTAATTTTAAAACACACATATTAAAATCCTAACATACTTAAAAACATAAATAATAATAATAATAATAATAATAATAATAATAATAATAATAGAAATCCTAAATTACTTAAAAAACATTTAAAAAAATCATAAATTACTTATTTATCCTAAATTACTTAAAAAAAACATAAAACATACCATCTAAAACATAAATATTATAACCTACTTTCCATATTTATCACGGACTTGTTGGATTTTGAGAAATGTCGTGAGATTTTCCAGGTCGAGATCGGGTATGGACTTTGTATTTATGATTTGAAGATCGGTAAGAGCGATTTTTTGGCGACGAGATTCCACCATTGATTCGTATTTTCTTTTTAGAAAACTTAAAGTTTTATCTATGGATTCCACAAGTTCGTCGTTGCTAGTTGCGGTTGCTTTTCCGCTTGAAGACGCCGCCCGTTTTGCTTTGTCTCTTCCAGGTGATCGACAGAGTTGGACTTCCGGTGGACCCTCTCCATCGACAACATCGATGTCATCATTGAGGTCTAGCCCAAAACCTGTGTCCGAATTAGAAGTTCTTGGTCTTTTGTTGGAGCCAGTGGTCGAGCCTGAATGCGATGTCTTCGGATTAAGGACCCATTTTGGACCGTTACGGCAAACTTCCCACACGTTTTGGTGACCAAATGGTTTACCATTGTTGGTAACTTTGAATTGGTAGCACACGGTTGATAAAATGTTGAAATCGTTGGAACCACTTTTATGCATATTTTTAGATTTTCAAATACGTCGTTAAACTTTGTGCAAATCGCACGAAGATCACGCCATTTTCCGTTGACCGCATCGTACGACTGATCCGTTTTCCTTCCAAGTAGTGCGTGAAAGTGATCCAAAACACGATTCCAAACACTTTCTCCAAATTGTGCGTTGCCTCTTCTCGAGTCACATGATATGAAAATCCAAGCTTTTGCTAAAGCTTATTCCTCTTCTTCATTCCAAGTCGTTGCTTTCTTTTTCCCTTTTCCTTTAGGTTGCCTTCTTTGAGATGGTTGTGGTGTTTCTTGGACCAGTTCATCGTCGTTGTTGAGGTTCACGGTTCGGGATTGAGATAATGGGACTTGAGATGTTTGTGTTTGGAGTTGTGGAGAAACTTGTTGATAAAAACCTTGAAATTGGGGAATGAATTGAGGTTGGGCGAATTGTTGTTGTGGTCGTTGTTGTTGGAAGAATTGTGGGTTGTATGGAAGGTTAATGAATAAAGGTTGTTGTTGGATTGGAGAATTCAACAATTGCATATATGTTTGATAATCACTTGGAGTGTTTGGGGTGTTTGGAGTGGGTGGAGTATTTTGGTTTGGATCCATTTTTTGAAGAAAAAAGAAAGAAAGTAGGAGATTTTTTTTTTGATTTAGAAATGTAAAATGAAGAGTGAAAGTGTAGTGTGTGTGTGTGTATATATATATATATATATATACATATAGAGAGAGAGAGTGAGAGAGAGAGAGAGATAAAAGATTTTATATAAATTTAAATTTAACTTTTTTTTTTGGTAAACTCCATAAATGGTCAAAAAAGCAACCGTTACCCTCTCTCTCTCTCTCAATTTGATTCGTCGTCTTTGTCAGTGGCAGAGGCTACGCCACAAGGCACCTACGCGCACTCGGGGTGGTGTTCACGCGTAAGTGACCTTGCCACCTAGGCCCTACGTGTAGCCAACTCGAGACCATATCACAAAGCCGTATATTAAACTAGACGAATATTCGCGCGTTACGCGAAATAAAATTATAAAGTTAACCTTTTAGTCATCATATGTCATTGAAAATATTTTTGTCATTTATATTAACTAAAAATAATTATTATTACATTTAGACAATTATTAATGTAACATTATAACTAATTTGAACAATAGATAATATAACACTTACTAAATTCGAATCATTTATGTGACAACCCGGAAATTTTTATCTTGTAAAATCAATTGAATCAACCAAAAGTCAGACTTAATTATATTGCCCTCTAGCCTTGTTAAGGTTCATTCTAATGAGTTCTAAGCCTAGTACACTTAAGGATTGAGTATTAGGAAGTATTAGCTCGAGATCAGAAGGCTGCACCCGAACCAGAAAGCCAACCACGTGGGGTTTACGGCCGTAAACTCTATTCACGACCGTAAACATCCTCCTAGCCGTGAACTCCTTCCATAAAGATGATATCCCTTCATTTTTTATCATTTCTCACAATTTCAAGTCAAGAACTTCCATTCTCTCTCAAGTATCATCAAGGATATCCTCCTTGATCTTCAAAAGTGTAAGTTATTCTTCCATTGTTTCTTGATATCCTTCTTGATCTTGTGAAACCCTTTGATTTCATCCATGAATTCATCACTTTTGGTCTAGATCTTCAAGATCATCATCTTTCAACAAGAACACACACTTGTTCTTGGGCCGTGAACACCCTAAAGTCATCCAAAGTGTGAGTATTTCTTCTTTCATCTTGTTTTCCATTAGAAGCCCTTGAATTCCACCCATGAAACAACCACTTTGAGTAAGATCTTCAAGATCTTCAAGATCTTGAAGGGTTTACGGCCGTGAACCCTTCAAAGATGCTTGATAGGACTGTGAACAATCCTTCCTTTGGACGTAAAATCAAGTTTGGTCGTGAACACACTTTCCTTTGGCCGTAAACTCAAGTGTGGCCGTGGACACACTTTCCTTTGGCTGTAAACTCCCTTTACTCAATCACATGTGATTGTAACACTTCATTTCGAGTGTTTCCTAGTCCCTAAGGTTGTTTCCTTGCATGTTAGTTGTTTCAAACACTAATTACATGCCTATATATGCCATTATATGTCATTTAGGACTCGTTTGTGTCTCGGGAACTCATTCGTGGAACTTCTCATCCTTACGCGAATTTTCAATTGAATCACCCACATAAGGTGAGTTCATACCCCTATAATTAATCTTTTAAATGTTTTAAATGCTTTTAAGGGGGGAATACAAGTTGAACACTATGTTAATTGTGTAAATATTTATCTGTGATAACCATTACATTAAAGGATTTTTTATGCTTTTATAAGTGATCAAAATCATTTCAAAAACTCCCTTTAAGTTATGTTACTTTATTGTTTATAAAACTCTGTTTTTAAAGTACGAGCATAACTCAGTAGATAATCGAGTCTTTTCTACAAATTAGAGACAGTTCAAAACAAACATACCAGTAAACTATAATAGGTATAGTTTAGGGGTTCAGAACATACTATAACGAGAAACATAAAGAACATACTGTAAAGAGAAACAGGGAGGAACATACAATAACATGAACAGAAGGAACATACAATAACAAGAACAAGATAACAATAATGTGAAACCACTACTTTAAGGCTTAGCAATATACTTGTTAGGTCGCGTTTTGTAACCAGAGTCTCCTGGAGGGAGAGCACGAGTTTGTGTATAGATCTATACGAGATTGACACCCCACACCTTCCTGCTAGCTATAGTGGGACTTGCAAGTCTATGGGTGACAAATGTCACATCAGTTTCGGCTCCAGTAGGTCGTCGTGTTAAACACATGTCATATCAGTATGGTTATAACCACATCACACTTTAACCTTAATTTACAAATTGGTTATAAGGTAGTAAGTGCTTCAGTAATTACTTATACAATATTACTGAATACTTTGATTTTCCCATTACATTCATATAGTGATCTTCTCACACAAAAGGTAATGCAAACTATTTTCTAGTAAAGATAGTCTTAAACTTGGGAAAACTTACAAAAGACAAATAGTACAGTTGAGTCTTAGTACATACAGTAAAAAAGGGGCCTATATTGCTAACTTTATGATTCTTCGGGAGATACATGAAGGATATATATTAATCGAGTCCGGCAGATAGTAGGATGTGTGCTTTCCGCTTCATTTCCTGTTCTTTGTTTGGTTGTGGGCTTAGAGAAGATTCACCAAGTCTACTATCTATTCGATCTTAGCTATATATATATATATATATATATATATATATATATATATATATATATATATATATTCCTTATACATCAAGTAATCATAAGGAGTACCAAGTATGGGTCAGGTCATAGCATACAAATTCAGTATACCATTCTCTAGTACAAAAACATACTTTTCAGATAGAACATTTAGTAGGCTAAACTAGAAATTTATCAGTAAAAGGGTTTAATCCATGTTATTAAACCAGAATAACTTAAAGGACCTTTAGTGGTTAATTCTATATGTAACGCCCCGATTCTCAGGTATTGTTTTAAATAAGATTTCTTGGACCCTCCAGGGATTCTAGAAGCATAAAGTTACAGTTTTGGTCATGATTGAGGTCCCTCTTGAGCATGAAGCTCCATTAAGAACTTAAAATAGGCATTTAGAGCCTTTATAGCCATACATGCACATAAAGTTTGCAACTTTACGTGATAAGCATGCCCTAGAAGCTTGGATCTGTGATTTTGAGCCGCTGCATGGCTCAAAACAAGTCTGTATGGAAAAAGGACTGAATGGACTCGGCGAGTCGCAAGGTTGACTCGGCAAGTCACATGAAGATGGATGAGAACTCGACGAGTTGGATGAACAACTCGGCGAGTCCGATGAAGATTTCCATAGACTCGACGAGTTGAAGAACAACTCGGCAAGTCGGATGAATTTTCTCCAGGATATGTATGCGTGTGTATCCGTGGAGTTGCAAGGAGGAAACTCCACGGGTGGCCTTAGAGTTTGATTGAGAATCGAAGGAACTCGACGAGTTTGAATGTGCTTCAAGGAACTCGGCGAGTAGCCGAGGGTACTCGACGAGTTGAGGTCAACATGGACTGTTGACCTTAACTGAGGACTTTGACTTTGACCAGGGGTTGACTAGTGGGTTATGGAGTACCTTAAAAGGTTAGAGACTTATGGGTATGTTGTACTATGATAATAGGTGGTGGAGCCTGTGTCAAGTGATCCGATAATTGGAGTTTACCTTTCGAGTCGACATCTGTGAGGTGAGTTATCCTCACAATATCGATAGGGTCTAAGGCACCAAGGTCGGACCTTTAGTTGTTATCGTTATGATATGCTACATGTGGATATGATTCGTTAGATCAGAATCAGGATAGACTATATGTTATGTTCTTAAGATCCGTAGGGATTGCTATGTTAGTGACTTGCTAGGTCAGTGCTCTAGTTATGAGAGATTGCTATGTGTGGTAATCAGTGAGACATATATGTTCGTTGTTTTGTATATGCTAGTAAATGCTTGTATGCGCACATGGTTATTTTCTTGTTGATTTGGGTTGAGGCGGTCCTACTTTGTGCTGAAGGCCAACATACCCTATCAGCGGTCCGGGGAGACTGTAGGCCCACGTGGCGGTCCAGTCATGCCGAAGGCTCGGTGTAGATTCAATAGATTGTAGGCCTTGGAGGGCGGCCCAGTCAGGCCAATGGCCCAGTATGCATGTTGTCGATTTGTGGTTACAGATTTAGTATTTCAGTGTGGTATTGGTATTTTGGGGGTAATTCACTAAGCCCTCGGGCTTACAGTTTGTAGTTTATTGTTTCAGGTACTTCAGGAGGAGATCATGGCAAGGCAAAGGCATGACCGTACCGCTCCTCATCCTTATGATCTTGTTTTGGGACACTCTGATGGATATTGATAAAAATGTTTTGTAAACTGTTACTATCTGGTTTTATTTATGCTTGAAAAGTTTAAATTTGGCGTAAAAATTTATAGGTGTTACAAGTTGGTATCAGAGCCTTGGTTTGAGTGAATTGGGGAAAACACACGTGTGAACTTAGTCTCAAATCAAAGAAATTTTCGAAATAAATTCTAAAATGGTTTTCAAAATAAAGGATGGAGGATGCAGAGGGTACGATCGGTCGGAGCCTGTAAGTGAACCCCAAAATACCATACAGTTATTTGATATTTTGATATGTTAGAACAACATGCTAGTGCTAGGCTAGGGATCTTCACGAATCGCATGGTAGATTTGCTTGATTATATGATGCCTATTAGCCTAGGGTTTCTTGTATATGGAATTGACATCATAACTGTAGATGTTTAGTGTATGCACCACGGCTGTGCATAATGAAGACCTTATAGCCTAAGAATGTTGATTCGGCCTTCGGGTAGGATAGGATATTCGAAAGTCTATTGGGTCCAGCGTTATGTGCAGCTAGCATACACTAGCGTTGCAGGGGATGATGTAAGTTTCATGGATGTGTAAGTCATGAGAAGTGGTGAGGCTAGATGTGAGATAGTTGATATTCCTCTAGAAGTGAGGGTTGAGCGCATTTCTATGTTGACAATATTGTTAGGGAGTTGTGGTGATACTTGAGACAAATACGGGTAGGTGTTGAAGGTAGTATGGGCCCATTCTACTGAAAGCACATGACCCATACACGTAGCAAGGAAATCACAACCCCTAGGGTTTGTGGGTTTTGGTCTCCGGATATTATGTTATTTATCTGATGACTTGTATATACTCCAATATGGTGGTGACGAGACGTGTTGCTTCTGGATCCAGATCAGGATCAGGGTCGGGAGACAGAGGGTTGGAGGTGTCGGTAGCACCTGAGCCCATGGTACAGATAGGGACCGAGGAGTTGGATGCCAAGATCCAGGAGATTATGCACGATGAGATTGTTGCAGCGTTCAGAGCGCAGCTGCCAGAGATGTTTGGGTCGATTAAGACCGCGATGGTTGAGTACTTTGATGAGCGATATGCAGCTCTAGCAGAGATAGCTGCCGCTGCAGCCACTTCGGTTGTAACTGCGACAATGATTGAAGGAGGAGCCAACAGGGCTTTCCAGTACCGGGACTTCGATAATACGAAGCCCCTGGCATTTGATGGTACACACGATGCGATCAGGGCTATGAGGTGGTTATCTGACGTGGAGGGATGTTTCTTCACGTGTTCATGTCCTGCTGACCAGAAGGTCAGGTGTGCCCTGAACCTGCTGAGGCTTGGGGCAAAGGACTGGTAGAGGTTGACGACAGGGTTGTATACTGATGATCAGCGAACTGATGTTACTTGGGAGCAGTTCCGGGATATGTGCCGCACCCACTACATTCCACGCGTTGAGCGGGATCGACTTGCTCAGGAGTTTTTGACATTGAGACAGGATGGGGAATCTGTGATGGAGATTACCCGTATGTTCACGGAGAGGGCTATGTTTTGCCCAGAGTTTGCTTCAGAGCAGTCTCAGATGACTCGTTATCTGAGTATGCTCAAGACTGATATTCGACAGTTTGTGTCTACACAGCGATGTGATACCCTACTGGATCTTCAGGAAGCCGCGAGGCGGCGTGAGTTGGAGTTAGAGTTGCAGTTGAAGGAGCAGAGTCAGGCACCAGTACAGTCTCAGCCGGCGCCTAAGCGGTTTAAGACCGCTGATACTCGGGCTGGGAGTCAGCAAAGCCGCACTTGTGGAAAGTGTGGCAGGGGTCATTCGGGAGTTTGTCGTGCAGGAGGTGGGTGCCACAAATGTGGCAAGGAGGGGCACTATGCCAGGGTCTGCCGTCAGTCTGCCCCTTCAACAAATATGACGATTTGTTACCATTGTCATCAGGTTGGTCATGTGAAGACCAACTATCCGCAGCTCGCCGCCAAGCCGGTGCAGGGTCCCGCGCCAGCTACTGTGAGGATTGGAGATGGGAGGCCAGTCAAGGTGGAGCCTCCGAAGGCTCAGGGTTGCGCCTTCCAGCTCACGACCGAGGAGGCCAAGGCGGCACCGGATGTGGTTGCTGGTACGTTTCTGTCTCAGTTATTGTTTTTGTGATATGCTTATTGGTTGTACCTGTGATTAGGTAAGTTTTTAGTGAATTCTTTGCCTACTCTGGTATTATTTGACTCGGGGGAGATTCGGTCGTTCGTATCTTGGGTTTTCAGTAGAGGGTTTAGTGTGACGGTAGAGGAGCTTGAGTGCCCGTTGCGAGTCTCGATCGTCAATGAGCACGGGGTTTCTGCTTCTTCGGTCTACCAGGGATCCGAGTTGGAGATTTTAGGGGTGCCCTTCCCGATAGATTTGATTCCTATTCCCATGGCCGAAGTGTGCGTGATCGTAGGGATGGATTGGCTCAGTCGATTTGGCGCCATGATCGATTGCAAGGGCAATGAGTGGTAGTTCGAACCCCATGTGGGGGAGAACTGGTGATATATGGCGAGGGCACCAGGATAGGATCAACGTTTTGTTTGGCAGCCAGGGTTCGACAATATATACAGCACGGGTGTACCGGTTATTTAGTGTACCTGGTGGATACGTGGAATAGGAATCAACCCTCAATTTCGGAGGTCCCTGTAGTTAGAGAGTTTGCTGACGTGTTTCCGAAGGAGTTACCCGGAGTGCCTCCGGAGAGTCAGGTTGAGTTCAAGATTGATCTAGTGCCGGGTGCGGCCCCTATCGCTAAGGCGCCGTACCGACTGACACCGCCAGAGATGTAGGAGTTGTCATCTCAGTTTCAGGAACTGCTGGGTAAGCATTTTATTCGCCCGAGTAGTTCACCTTGGGGAGCACCAATCCTTTTCGTCAGGAAGAAGGACGGTTCGCACAGGATGTGCATTGACTATAGAGAGTTGAACAAGTTAACAGTGAAGAACTGTTATCCACTCCTGAGGATAGATGATCTTTTCGATCAACTGCAGGGTGCATCTTAGTTTTCCAAGATTGATTTGAGGTCAGGATATCACCAGGTCAGGGTGAGGGAGGAAGACGTAGAGAAAACCGCTTTTCGGACTCGTTATGGTCATTACGAGTTCGTGGTGATGCCGTTTGGGCTCACCAATGCGCCAGCAGTGTTCATGGATTTGATGAACCGAGTCTGCAGAACGATGCTCGATCGCTCGGTCATTGTATTCATAGATGATATTTTGCTGTATTCCAAGACCCGAGAGCAGCACGAGGAGCATCTCTGGGAGCTGCTGGAGGTCCTGCGGCGAGAAAGACTGTATGCCAAGTTCTCGAAGTGCGAGTTTTGGTTATGAGAGGTTCAGTTCCTCGGACATCTCGTTAATTAGGAGGGGATTTTGGTCGATTCAGCCAAGGTCGAGGCAGTTATGTAGTGGGAGACTCCGAGATCTCCCTCAGACATTAGGAGTTTCTTGGGCTTAGCAGGGTACTACCGGAGATTTATTCGAGATTTCTCCATGATCGCAGTACCCCTCACTCATCTTACGAGGAAAAAGGTGGATTTCCGGTGGGGCCATGAGCAGCAAAGGGCGTTTGAGACCCACCGTCAGTGTTTATGTGATTCGCTAGTGTTGACACTCCCCGAGGGTGTTGAGGACTTTATAGTGTTTTGTGATGCATCCATCACGGGCTTGGGGCAGTCCTCATGCAGAGAGGACGGGTGGTGGCCTATGCATTGCGGCAGCTGAAGCCACATGAGGCGAGATACTTGACGCACGATATTAAGTTGAGAGCGGTGGTTGTCGCTCTCAAGATTTGGAGGCATTATCTGTACGGGGTCCGATGTACTATATATACGGATCACAAGAGTTTGAGGCACATCATGGATCAGACGAACCTGAATATGAGGCAGCGCAGGTGGCTGGATGTGGTCAAGGACTATGATTGTGAGATTCTTTACCATCCTTGTAATTGCGGATGCTTTGAGTTGCAAGTCAGCTGGGTCTTCTACCCCAGCAAGGTGTATGAGGATAACGGTGGATTCCCCGCTTGTGAGCTTGATTAGGGATGCCCAGGTTGAGGGTATGAGACCGGAGAACTGGAAGTTGGAGAGAATTAAGGGAGAGAGCACCCAGTTTGTTCAGGATAGTCGTGGGTTATTGACTCGATACGATAGGGTATGGGTTCCGATGTCTGGAGGGGTTCGGCAGACAGTAATGGAGGAGGCTCATAAGTCTCATTTTTCTATTCATTCGGGGGCCACGAATGAAGCGAGAAATCGCTGTGTATGTTGATAGGTGCTTGACCTGTAGGATGGTCATGACCGAGCATTAGAGGCCGCATGGAAAACTGCACCCTCTGGAGATTCCCATGTGGAAATAGGAGCAGATCACGATGGATTTCATTACAAAGTTGTCAAGGACGACGAAGGGGTTTGATGCTGTTTGGGTCATCGTGGATCGGTAGACCAAGAGTGCCCATTTCTTGGCCATACGGGAGAGTTCGTCGGCAGAGAAATTGGCCGACATGTATGTCAGCGAGATTGTCTCTCGCCATGGGGTTCCAGTTTCTATCGTTTCCAATGGGGATGTCAGGTTTACTTCCCGTTTTTGGCAGAAGTTCCATGAGGAACTGGGTATGCGACTGCATTTTAGTACAACTTTCCATCTGCAGACAGATGGGCAGAGTGAGCGGGCTATCCAGACCCTCGAGGATATGTTGAGGGCGTGTGTTATTGATTTTGGTGGGAGTTGGGATTCCCACCTACCGCTTGCACAGTGCGCCTACAACAACATCTATCATTCCAGTATTGGCGCCCCACCTTTTGAGTTGTTCTATAGCCGGAAGTGTAGAACCCCAGTCTGCTGGGTGAGATTGAGCACAAGTAATGGGGCGGACAGAGGTAGTTCTGTAGACTACCAAAAAGATACAGCAGATTAGACAGCGTTTGCAGACCGCTCAAAGTCGGCAGAAAACTTATGCCGACCGATGCCAATCCGAACTAGAATTTCAGGTGGGTGACATAGTTCTCCGGAAGGTCTTGCCCTGGAAGGGTGTGATCCGCTTCAGGAAGAGGGGAAAATTGGGTCCTCGTTACATTGGGCCGTTCAGGATTGTTTCCAGGGTTGGCAGGGTGGCTAATAGGCTAGAGCTTCCGGAGGAGCTTAGTCAGATCCACAACACATTCCATGTTTCGCAATTGCAAAAATGCATTATGGACCAGGAGGCAGTTGTATCGTTGGATGATATTCAGGTCGATGAGCGCCTGAACCATGTGGCGAGGCCTGTGGCTATTTTGGAAAGGAAGAGGAAGATTATACGGAACAAGGAAATACCTTTAGTAAAGGTACATTTGGAACATCGGAGGGGGTCCGAGTGGACATGGGAGCCGGAGGCGGAGATGCGCGAGCATTACCCGACATTGTTTATTCCAGCGGACTTCGAGGGCGAAGTCTAGTTCAAGTGGGGGAGAGTTGTAACCCGATTCTCAGGTATTGTTTTACATAGGATTTCTTGGGTTAGGCCTTACTCGACGAGTTGGTTGCCCTACTCGTCGAGTAGCAGCGGGGTGGGATCGCGAGTTAAGTGACCTACTCGATGAGTCCATATTGGGACTCGGCGAGTAGGAGCTGGCAGATGAAACCCTAAATCCTGGGGTTTTGCACCCTATTTAAAGGAACCCTAGCCTCCCTTGGGCCTCTTTACAGTTCTAGAGAGTCCTAGAGAACCCTAATACGTGTGTGTGTGTGTGTGTTCATCGTGTGTTTGAAGCTTGAAAAGAGGATTTTTGGAGGGAGAAGGCTTGGAGGAGAAGGAGATTGGAGCAAGTAGAGTGTTGGAATCAACAATTATCTCAGTTATCATCTACTAGAGGTACCCAAATCGCCATTTTTCCTTGTATATCTTTTCTATTGGTTGAGTTTTAGGGTTTTTGTGGAATATTAAGTTGGTAAGATGAGCTATGGGCTAGATCTAAGGTTGTAACTTCAGATCTGGACCCTCCTTGGATTCTAGAAGTATAAAGTTATAGTTTTGGTCATGATTGAGGTCCCTCTTGAGCATGAAGCTCCATTAAGAACTTAAAATAGGCATTTAGAGCCTTTATAGCCATGCATGCACGTAAAGTTTGCAACTTTACGTGATAAGCATGCCCTAGAAGCTTGGATCTGTGATTTGGAGCCGCTGCATGGCTCAAACAAGTCTGTATGGAAAAAGGACTGAATGGACTTGGCGAGTCGCAAGGTTGACTCGGCAAGTCACATGAAGATGGCTGAGAACTCGACGAGTTGGATGAACAACTCGACGAGTCCAATGAAGATTTCCATAGACTCGACGAGTTGAAGAACAACTCGGAAAGTCGGATGAATTTTCTCCAGGATATGTATGCGTATGTATCCGTGGAGTTGCAAGGAGGAAACTCCACGGGTGGCCTTAAAGTTTGATTGAGAATCGAAGGAACTCGACGAGTCACCCTGAGGACTCGGCGAGTTGGAATGTGCTTCAAGGAACTCGGCGAGAGGGTACTCGGCGAGTTGAGGTCAACATGGACTGTTGACCTTGACTGAGGACTTTGACTTTGACCAGGGGTTGACTAGTGGGTTATGGAGTACCTTAAAAGGTTAAGGACTTATGGGTATGTTGTACTATGATAATAGGTGGTGGAGCCTGTGTCAAGTGATCCGAGAGTTGGAGTTTACCTTTCGAGTCGACATCTGTGAGGTGAGTTATCCTCACTATATCGATAGGGTCTAAGGCACCAAGGTCGGACCTTTAGTTGTTATCGTTATGATATGCTACATGTGGATATGATCCGTTAGATCAGAATCAGGATAGACTATATGTTATGTTCTTAAGATCCGTAGGGATTGCTATGTTAGTGACTTGCTAGGTCAGTGCTCTAGTTATGAGAGATTGCTATGTGTGGTAATCAGTGAGACATATATGTTCAATGTTTTGTATATGCTAGTAAATATTTGCATGTGCACATGGTTATTTGCTTGTTGATTTGGGTTAAGGCGGTCCTACTTTGTGCTGAAGGCCAACATACCCTATAAGCGATTCGGGGAGACTATAGGCCCACGTGGCGGTCCAGTCATGACGAAGGCTCGGTGTAGATTCAGTAGGTTGTAGGCCCTGAAGGGCGGCCCAGTCAGGCCAATGACTCAGTATGCATGTTGTCAATTTGTGGTTACAAATTTGGTATTTCAGCGTGGTATTGGTATTTTGGGGGTAATTCACTAAGCCTTCGGGCTTACAATTTGCAGTTTATTGTTTCAGATACTTCAGGAGGAGATCATGGCAAGGAAAATGCATGACCGTACCGCTCCTCATCCTTATGATCTTGTTTTGGGACACTCTGATGGATATTGATAAAAATGTTTTGTAAACTGTTACTATCTAGTTTTATTTATGCTTGAAAAGTTTAAATTTGGCGTAAAAATTTATGGGTGTCACACTATAATACCTTAGTTAGACATCAGGGTTATATGTAATTATTATCTGATAGGCAGTTGGATGTGTGCTTTCCGCCTTACTTCATGTTCCTTGTTTGGTTGTGGGCTTAGGCCAGATTCACCCATTTAACTGTCCGTTCGATATTAGATTATATATAGCTTGTATAAACTAAGTGATTATAGAAGGAACTATTGTGGTTACCATTTTTACTAAAGGAAATGTATGATTTTCTTAAAGAATGTTTTCATCAAATATAAAGAACTATTACAGTTAACTCCGTAAGTACCAAACGAATACACCATGGTTATATACAGTGAAGATCTAACAAACAATAGGATGTGTGACTTCCATCTCATTCCTTGTTCCTTGTTTGGTTGTGGGCTTAGGGCAGATTCACACAATCGATTGTTTGTTTACTCTAAATAGTATATAACTTGTATCCTTATAGTACTCATAGAAGGAATTGTAGAGTCATTTTTACTTTAATTCATCATATCAGGAAATATAGGATTTTCTGGAGGAACATACTAACTTTTCTAAAAGAACTTACAACATACTTTACATCACTTAAATACTTTTGAACTCACCAGCTTAAATGTTGATCTACTCTTTCAAAATAACTTGTATTCTCAGGAAACTAGTAGACAGGTACGCACGTTGGGATTCAGAAGATGAAGTATAGTAGCTTCATGTCTTGTTAATTTAACTTTTAGATTTACGTTCTTTTACGTTTATTATATTTTATATTTTCCTTAGTAAAAAATATACTTTGAGTTTTTTTACAATCTTATTTGATATTTTACTTTAGGTTTTAAATTTTACACTATATTTTTAAATTTGTTTGACATGTTAATTTAGTTATGCATTTAACACTATAATAAAGTTATTTTAACACTATATATGATAATATAATTAATAAGATATTTAAGTTAGAAAGTATATTATAAGAAAATATGAAAAGTTTGGAGTTTGAAATTGATGTGGCGAAAAGAAAAATATTTTAGGTGTGTATAAAATTAGTTATATTTCTTATCTATTTTAATTAACTAATGTAAGACTGGCATTTTAATTTCATGATGATGATTGTTTGTGATGTAAAATAATCTAATTTATAACTTTATATTATTTTAAATATCATTATTATTATAAATTAATTTTAAGAAAAATATAACGGAATTTTAGTTATCACTAAAAATAGTTGTTGGAGATCTTTTAGTTAATTTACTTTTAGATTATGTTTTTTATGTTTATTATATTTAATATTTTCCATTGAACTCTTGTAAAAAATATACATTGAGTTTTTTAAAAACTTTATTTGATATTTTACTTTAGGTTTTAAATTTTACACTATATTTTTAGGTTTGTTTGATATATTAATTTAGGTTATGCATTTAACATTTAATTTATAACTTTAAGTTATTTTAAATATTATTATTAATATAAATTAATTAATTTATAAAAAAAAACTAACAAAAATTCAGTTATTATAAAAAAATAGTTTTTTGATATCTTTTAGTTAATTTTTCTTTTAGATTTATGTTCTTTTATGTTTATTAAATTTAATATTTTCATTTTAACTCTTTTAAAAAATAAACATTGAGTTTTTAACTTTATTTGATATTTTACTTTAGGTTTTAAATTTTACACTATATTTTTAAGTTTGTTTGAGATATTAATTTAGGTTATGCATTTAACATTATATTGAAGTTATTGATAATTCAAGAAGTCTTCTATCTATGATAATATTTATAATTAATAACATATTTAAATTAGAAAGTATATTATAGGGAAATATGAAAAGTAGGGAGTTTCAAATTGAAGTGGTGTAAGGAAAATGTTTCATTTATAAGTATAGTATGATATATATATATATATATATATATATATATATATATATATATATATATATATATATATATATGCGTTACAAAGAAACACTTATATAGATGAAGTATTTACAAATATATGTTTTTTTAAATATAACAATAATAATGTTGTTAAATTTGATATAATAATTTGTATACTAAATTGATATAATATATTGATTATTTTGAATTATATGATAATATATTATAGCTTCATAATCTTAATCGTTTGAATGAATTCTACCTGCGACTTACACATAAATAAATTTAAATATAATATATGGTTTAATGTTATTTATAGTTGTTGTTATTGCTAATTAATTTTTTAAAATTTATTTGCTTATTGTTTTAATTTATATCATTATAATTATTTAAAACATCAAATATTATTCTTTTATTTTAAATGTAACAATATTATCATTTTTATAGAGTTATTTTTAACTATTGTTATTGTAAGTAATTTGAAGCTACTTATTTGGAAACTTTTAACGTTTATAAAAATATCTTTAGAAAATATTAATTAAATTGGGATTACAATTTAGTCTTTGCATTTATCACTACAATTTATCACTTTTAACTATTTACAAAATATTCTTTGGTTTTTTAAGTAGAACTGAAATTTATATTTAAGTTGACATTGTAATGTTATATTTATGATAACAATTTAAGTAATTTGTCAAAACTGTTTAAAAGTTGTAGCTTTAAACTGATAATGATTTACATATAACAACATATTAAATCTAATAAATTAAGTGAATCTATTAAAAGTTAAAGACATAACTTTATAAGTAGAAGTCAAGATATTATTTTAAAATTGAAATTTTGTTTATTTATGATTGCACTTTAGGTTTGATATTTATTTAAGCTTATTAACCAACTTATAATCATTATTAGAAAGACAATACAATTTATCACTTTTAACTATTTACAAAATATTCTTTGGGTTGTTTAAGTTAAACTAAAAATTATATTTAAGTTGACCCTATAATGTTATATTTAAATTAATAATTTAACTATTTTATACATATTGTTCCAAAATTGTAACTTTAAAATGATAATGTTTTACATCCAACAATATATTAAAACTAATAAATCAAGTATAAGATGTGAAAAATTAAAAAACATAACTTTATAAGTAGAAGTAAAGATATTATTTTAATATTGAAATTTACTTTATATATGATTATACTTTAGGTTTGATATTTATTTAACCTAATTAACCAAATTATAATTAATATTAAAAAGAAATTGGAACGTCATGAGAGTTTCAAATGAATGTGCTGAAAGGAAAAATACACGGGAGTTTCAAATGAATGTGGTGAAATAAAAATAGTAGGAGTTTCAAATGAATGTGATGAAAGGAAAAATGTTTCCTTTATAAGTATACTAGGCGAATGTCCATGCGTTGCGCAAAAACATCTATATAGTTGAAGTTTTTACAAATAGATGTTTTTTTAAATATAGCAACAACATTGTTGTTAAATTTGATATAATAATTCGTATACTAAATTGATATAATATATTGATTATTTTGAATTATATGATAATATATACATATACTATAACTGCATAATCTCAATCGTTTAAATGACTTCTACCCGCGAGTTACACATGAATAAAATTAAATATAATATATTGTTTAATGTTATTTATAGTTGTTGTTATTGTTAATTAATTTTTTAAAATTTATTTGCTTAATGTTTTAATTTCTATCACTATAATTATTTAAAACATCAAACATTGTTTTTTGATTTTAAAGGTAACAATATAATCATTTATATAGAGTTATTTTTAATTGTCGTTATTGTAAGTTATTTTAAGCTAATTATTTGAAAACTTTTAATGATTATAAAAATATCTTTAGGAAATATTTTAGTTAAACTGAGATTACAATTTAGCTTTTGCATGTAGCGGTACAATTTATCACTGTTAACTATTCATAAAATATTCTTTGCGTTTTTTAAGTAGAACTGAAATTTATATTTAAGTTGACACTGTAATCTTATATACAACTTAACAATTTAAGTATTTTATCAAAACTGTTCAAAAGTTGTAGCTTTAAACTGATATTGGTTTACATACAACAACGTATTAAATCTAATAAATTAAGTATAATATGTTAAAAGTCAAAGACATAGCTTTATAAGTAGAAGTAAATATATTATTTTAAAACTGAAATTTAGTATATTTATGATTACACTTTAGGTTTGATATTTATTTAACCTTATTAACCAACTTATAATCATTATTAGAAAGACACTACAATTAATCACTTTTAACTATTTATCAAATATTCTTAGGGTTGTTTAAGTTCAACTAAAATTTATATTTAAGTTGACCCTGTAATATTATATTCAAATTAATAATTTAAGTATTTTATACAAATTGTTCAAAAATTGTATATTTAAAATGATAATGGTTTTCATCCAACAATATTTTAAAACTAATAAATTAAGTATAATATGTTAAAAGTTAAAAATAAAAACATAATTTTATAAGTAGAAGTAAATATATTATTTTAATATTGAAATTAAATTTATATATTATTATACTTTAAGTTTGATATCTATTTAATCTGATTAACCAACTTATAATTATTATTAGAAAGAAATTGAAAAGTAATGGGAGTTTCAAATGAATGTGGTGAAAGGAAAAATACATGGGAGTTTCAATGTAACACCCGTTTCACTGGTACACATTTAATTAAGTATTTATTTATTTTGAAAGAAGGACTTGACGAGTTGGTAGCCCTGACTCGTCGAGTAGAAGGCAGTTTGTAAGCGGGATTTAAGTGAGCCACTCAACGAGTCGCAACCCTGACTCGACGAATAGGACGGACTGAATGAAACCCTAATCTTTAGGGTTTGCACCCTATTTAAACATCATATCTGGCCTCCATTCCAGCCTCCATCACCTCCAAACCCTAATATCGAAACCCTAATCCGCCATAAGTGATCTTGAGCTATTTCTTGCCATTTTGAGTGTTATTTGTGCCTTTTGAAGTTTGTGGAAGAAGTAGAAGATAGAAGACTCAAGATGAGGGGAGTTGATCCAGGAACTACACTCCATTTGCTACATTTTCTGGTAATCCAAATTCCAATTTGATCATTCATCTCTTAGATCTATTTGTTTCCATTTTATGAAAGTTTTGGTTCAACAACCTTGGTCCTTGTGGTTGGGACGTCCCAAGTGGCTTATATCTCAGATCTAGGATCTAGGAAGGGTTCCATAGCATAAAGGTTCAAACTTTATGAACATGGAAGCCCCATGTAATCATATAAGAAATTTTATGGTCTTTTTATCCCTAAAACACCATGCATGGATGGAAAGCTCGGGACTTTATGTGTCCAACAGATCTTAAAACCCTAGATCTAGGTTTGTATGCGTGGATTTGAGATTCTAAGGCTTTTTAGACAAGATTCATGTCTTGTAGAAATTAGGGTTTTATCTAAACCCTTTTAGAAGAGTTATGAACGGGTAAAGTTGGAAACTTTACCCTTAGAAAGGCCTTTCCAATGGGTAAACAAGCTAAGAACCTTGGATCTAGAAAATGGGGGCTTAATCTGTTAAGATGGCCAAACAGACAGAAAGACTCGTTGAGTCCATAAGGGAACTTGATGAATCGAAAGCGTGCTGTCTCGATTTCAGTTTAGTAGAACTCGACGAGTCTGTAGACGGACTCGAAGAGTGGATGAGCCAAGCCGCGACTGAGCAGCCCGATAGGACTCGACGAGTTGGAGGAGTGACTCGGCTAGTTGAGTCGCGATTTCAGGATTTTTGAGTTATAGAACTCAACGAGTCGAAAGGTTGAATCTGCGAGTTGGTCAACCCATAATGTTGACTTTGACCAAGGGTAAAATGGGCATTTTACCCTAAGAAGGATTATCAGATTTTGATTAAGTGTTGTTTTAGAATTGATAGTCGGAGAGTCGCCAGAGCAGCATATAAGGATTCCTCACTCGAGTTTTCAGCAGTCAGTCTTGCGAGGTGAGTTCCCTTTCAGTAGGAATGGGTCCAAGACACCAAGGCCGACCCGTATATGTAATATGTAAGTAGTCGAGTGTGGGCGGGGCCTGAATCTCGTAGTACTATAGAGTGGGCGGGGCCCGAACCTCATAATATTATTTGAGTATAGATATGTGATCATTTGCTAGTTATACTTGTTGTCTGTGTGATACTTGTATGCATGTTAGACAACGGAGTGTGGGCGGGGCCCGAATCTCCTAGACAGCGGAGTGTGGGTGGGGCCTGAATCTCCTAGATAGCAAAGTGTGGGCGGGGCCTAAATCTCCTAGACAATGGAGTGTGGGTGGGGCCCGAATTTCCTAGATAACAGAGTGTGGGCGAGGCCCGAATCTCCATGAGAGTGGGTGGGGCCCGTATCTCCTAGTTTCATGATATTTGTATGGTTTGTTGTAGTTTAGGGGAGCTCACTAAGCTTCGTGCTTACAGTTTTCAGTTTTGGTTTCAGGTACTTCCACTAGCAAAGGGAAGGGCTCAGGATGATCGCATGGCACACACCACAGTCCTCGGCCTGGGAGTTTTACTCTGATATTTTGATATGAGATTTTGATATGTGACAGATATTATGATATTTTGAGATACATGATACATGGTTTACTTTATGTTTATGGATGATTTATGGTTTTATTTTAAGTTCAAAACGAAATTTTTGGACCGTATTCTTGGGATGTTTCATTCAAATGAATGTGGTAAAAGGAAAAATGTTTCCTTTATAATATAGTACTAGACGAAATCATGTGCGTTGTGCAGCGCATGTTAAAAATATATTGTTAAAGTATTGAAAAACATATGTTTAAAATGATTATGTTATTGGCATTAACTTTGAGATACTATTTTTACACTATATATATATATATATATATATATATATATATATATATATATATATAATATCAATTATTTTGAATAATAATATTCATTGAATAATAAATCCAAGCCATTTTCTTGGAGGTTTCGTCCCCTCCCCGAAAAAATCGCATCCTAATCTTTTCAAGAGTTTTAATAACTTTAACCGGGGCTTTATACATAGAGAAATAAAAGGTGCTAAGACTACTCAACACAGCTTTACATAGTGTTAAGCGCCCACCAAAAGATAGGTTGCTGGCCTTCCATTTTGATAATCTTGCTTGAAATTTCTCGATTATAGGGTTCCAATACGTCACCTTTGCCATAGAAGCACCAACCGACAGACCAAGATATATGAAGGTAAAAGATCCAATGGAGCAATTACTATAACAGGCCAATAATTCTAATTCACAATTTGGGACACCAATGCCAAATATCTTACTTTTGGACATATTTACCTTAAGGCCTGAGGATAGCTCAAAACATATGAGGATTCTGATTAGGTTTTTAGCATTTTCAATTGACCAAGAACCCAAAAATATAACATCATCAGCATATTGAAGATGAGAAATGGATGGACCTTGTCGGGGCAGTTGGATACCGAAAAAGGCTCCAGATTGTTTTGCCATCTCCAAGGCGATGTTCAGCCCTTCAGCAGCGATGATAAAAAGGAACGGTGAAAGAGGGTCACCTTGCCGAATACCATGCTCCATACCACATTCCGAGGTAGCCGACCCATTTATTAGGACTGAAATTCTAGCAGAAGATAGGCAACCTTGGATCCATGACCGCCATTTACCCCCAATTCCATCTGCTGCATAATCGAATCAAGATATTCCCAACTGAGGCAGTCGAAAGCTTTCTCGAAGTCGACTTTAAATGCAAAAGCTAACTTCTTATTCTTTTTTAACCAAGTGATAACTTCATTTAGGATTAGAGGACCATCCAGGATGTATCTGCTCTTGATAAAAGCCGTCTGCACAGGGCTAACCACCAAATGAATCACCTTCTTAAGTCTTTCTGCAAGGAGCTTTGAAATGGTTTTATATAAACACCCAATTAAACTAATGGGCCTGAAAATGGATTTCTTGGGACAAAATCTTGGCTGATAAAGATAGAGGTGGGCTTGGTCTTGGCAGTTTAAAGGCTCAAAATTTAGCTATGTTGGGTAAATGGTGGTGGAGATTCAAGAACTATCCAGATAGTATGTGGGCAGAGGCGATAAAATCTATTTATGGAGTTGATGGGGGTTTCGACAGGCCCTCTGTTGCGAAGAGGAAAAGTGGCTGCTGGGGCACCATTGCAAATATTTCAAATTTTTTAGAAAAGGATGGTGTATCATTTTCAAATCATTTCCACCGGTCTCTAAATTCCAATGGGGCTCTCAAATGGTCGTGGTCGCTCGAACCTTCTGGTGTTTTTTCGGTTAGGTCTCTAAGATGCCATATTGACAATCTCTATCTTCCAGACAGCGATGGTATTTGGTCCTGGAACCCGCTGACCCCAGGCAAATTAAACATCCTTGCATGGCGTATCTGTCACGGTAAACTCCCCACTATGGTTAATTTAGCAAAAATTGGTATATGGTCCTCAAATTTATGTAGGATCTGCCATGGAGATCCAGAATCTGAAAATCACATTTTTTTAGAGTGCCCGGTGTCGAAGGAGGTCTGGCAGCTCATCTGCAAATGGTGGCGGCTGCTAGACAACCCTCTCGTTTCAATCCGTGACATACTGCAATGTAAAGGGAATGTAGCAGGGCATCAAAGGCTAGCATGGATTCATGAAGCTATAATGCTAACTTTTATCTGGGTGATATGGAAATATCGGAATCTCAGGGGTCACTCGCATGCTCCAAATTCAAAATTGATTCTGGCGCTGGTTTTTGAGGTGAAATCACTCTCGATTTTTTGGATCAATGCAAGAAAGAAGAAAGGCCAGACATTGCGGTGGTCTGAATGGTGTAGTGATCCGATTCTAGAATGTTATAGCAGGCTATAATTTTGGTCTTTGTTTCTGTTTTTGTTTTGTTTCTGCGTTGCCTTTTATTTCAAATTTCCTCTTGTTTTGTACTTCTAGCCTCTAGTTAGTTTTTTTAATATATCTGTCTGCCGTTCAAAAAAAAAAATATTCATTGACAACAACACACCTTCCTCATCAGTAGAATTAAATATAATTATCTATTTAGTATTATTTTTAACAATTATTATGACTGATTAATTATATTTTTACTTATGCGATCATTTTCTAATTTCAATAATGATAATCATTTAAAATACAATTTATTTGTAGCTAAATGTAATTTATAATTTGATGTTATTATCATTTAAAATTATTATTCATTAATTTTAAACCACTTATAATTGAATGGATAATATGACATATCCATGATTTTTATAATTTGATTTTATTATTTATAATTATTGTTCATTAACTTTAAAATCACTTGTTATTATTAATAAGTGAAAGAAACTTTTAAAAAGCACTTATTATTATAATTAAAATATTAAACATTTACTAAAATATAAAGTGATAATATAGACATTTGCATTTTAAAAGAAACTTACACGGATAATATGGATAATATGACATATCCATGATTTTTTATTAATTGTTGTTTTGAAGCAACATGAACATACAAACATGTATACAATAGTTAATTAAATATTATATATATATATCACCTTCTGTAACATGCTCGATAACATGAATCTAATCTAATTTACATTAAAATTTCAATCACAACATACAATGATATTCTTAAAAGAATACTTAAACCAAGAAAATATAAAAAATAATTAGTCTATAACAAACTTACAAATTATAAACTTTAACATAATAACATGGCTAAAAAAATGGTCCAAAGCCCTCAAACCAACATAAAACCTTTTAAACTTGTTTTCTTTGTGAATTTTGTATGTGCTTTGTATTTGTGTGTCTACTCAAAGAGATTGACCTTTTTATAGTAGACTATCCATTAATTGTTTATTATATATATATATATATATATATATATATATATATATATATATATATATATATATATATATAAGTTATAAAGTTTTTGAATTGTTAATCATTATTAAAAGACTTTTGAGTGGTATTCATTAAAATAGGATGTTTCAAATGCATGATTTGTTTGCAAATTTTTGTGGGGGTTTCAAATGCATGAGGTTCAAGGAAAAATGCATCATTTATAAGTATAGTATGATATGATATCAGGATAATGATGATAATGACAATCATTGTAGAGATTTTTTTACTAAAAAAAAATCCAAAAATACTTTAAATTTTCAGAATTTTATACTATTATATTTTTGAGCAAATTAATGAAATCGTCCCTATGGTTTGCAAAAATTTCATGTTTGGTGCCTATCTTTTGTTTTACATTCGTACCGTCCCTATAGTTTGTTTTTGTTTCGTTTTTCTTCCCCGAAAGAAGTAAAAAGACTATTTTGCCCTTTATATTTTTCTTTTTCATTTTTTATTATTGGCTTATTATTTATTAGTTAAAGGAATCAAGTAAATGATTTATAGATATGGGACCCACTCATACTCCCACTTGCATCCAACCACCAACGGTGGCCGACAACACCATCCGCTTATTCCAACACCACCATCAACCAACTATTTAGGCACCAACACCGACTGCATCTCCGAAAATTATCACCATCCATTAGAAAGTACCTCACCATACCCGAAAAAATGGTGTAACAACAAAATCCATAAAAAGAACACAAAATACAGACTCCAGTGAGGGTCAAATCCCTAAAACGAAACTGAAAAATTATTCCTGTAATTCTCAAATCTGAAACAGAAAAACAAAAAATGAAACAAAAATCACCAAAAGGACCTGAATTCTTTGAACTGTTAGGTTAACATCCCTAAATGAACCTGGAATCATTCGTTAATTCCCAAAAATGAGCCAAAAACACAAGACGAATTAGATTTCCCCAAATCGAACATGAAATCATTTTGAGGAACCAAATAAAACTGAAATCATTGGATGTGAGGAAATGGGTTTTGGAGTTCTTCGGAGTGGGTGCCAGTGATTTTATGGGAGTTTCTTCATTGGAGATGAGAGATGGTGAAGGAAGAAGAAAGGCCGGAAGGAGAGAAGGGGACGACTGTTAAGGGGGTGGGGTAGGGAGTAAAGTTTCGGAATAGTGAGGGTGGGACCAAGTTTTAAATTATTAAATAATCTATTTTTATTATATAAATAAAAAAGTTTGAAAAAAACATATTGAGGGCAACATAGTCTTTCCACTTCTGACAGGGACGGAAAAACAAAACGAAAACAAACTATAGGGACAATCCGAGTTCAAAACAAAAGATAGGGACCAAACATGAAATTTTTTCAAACTATAGTGTAACACTCCACAAATCACAAAAAATTAATTTTTTTAAAAACAACCCATTATCCATAATTGCTTACAAGAAAATCCAATGTTTCAAAAGTAAATTCATATCAAATTGTCTCAAAATCCAATATCATGAAAATAGGAAGATGTACACAATTAAACTTTCGCTTTCCCATGATCCTCTAAAGTATATGAAACAATAAAGTGAAACTGTAAGCCACAGCTTAGTGGGTTCCCCCAAGTACCATCACACAAAATATCAAACAATAGCATGTAAATATGAGCCTTCAGCCTGACTGGATCGCCTCCCAAGGCCTACATCCTATTTGGACCACCTCGTAGGGCCTACAGCCTATCCGGACCACCTCGGGTATCTTGGCTTTCAGCACAAAGCAGGACCGTCTAAAACCAACCATAATATGTCAACATATGTAATAGATAAACATAAACACATAACCACCAAATATAAACATACAGATCTACTAATCAGTCATATACTAGCATAACACCATCTTATAATAAGGATACGCAACCTAGTGGCCCGACATTGGTGCCTTTGACCCACAAGTACAGTGAGGAAAACTAATCTCTCAGTATGAAGAAATATCAACACCGATTACTGCTCCAAATGTTGACTCTACCAACCACCTATACAATCAAAATCACTTAAGCTCAACTACTAATCAAAATACCCAAAAAAACCCTAAGTCAAATTTAGTTCAAAGTCAACAGTCAAAGTCAACCTACAGCTGGCCGCCACGTCGTGGCCATCCATGGCCACGCCGTGGTCGCAATACGACATAACAAGCGTGCTTAGCCCAACCACCACGCTGTGAGGATCAGTCAGCAAGACTTAATTCCTTAAGCTGATTTTCCATCCCATTCCAGGAGTTTCCATGCTCAAACTAGGTCCAAACCATAACCTAGATGGATAAAGTTTCCAACTTTATCCTTTAAACCTTGCCAATAAGTCAAGATCCAAAACCCTAAGTTCCTTAATGGAAGCATAAAACACATTCTACTCAAAAGCACTCAATCCTTATAGTTACTTCTCCAAAATTCCCAGAAGGATTTCAAACACTTTCTGGACCATAAAAATCATAGCTTTAGGGACATGCATGTCCAATGCATGTCCTTTCCATTTTTAGGGAAAAACAAGGGAAAAGGGCCAAGATTCCATGCATGGCATCAAAATTCAAGTTTACTTCAGATCCAAAGAGTTAATTGCTCCAAATGGCGTGGAGATTCATAATGTTGCAAGCTTTATGAGATCTCATCTTCAAAAATCCACTAAACATGAAGAAAAATGGGACAAATCCAAGATCTAATAAACTAGCAAAGAAAAGATTGAGTCTTGAACACTCACCCAAGTCCAAGAGAGAAACTAAAAGATGTTGCAAGATGATAATCCTCATAAAGGGCTTCCTTCTCCTTCAAAAATGCCAATAATGTATGAAGAATGAACTTTCAAGAGTGATGGAGGCTACGGTTAGGGTTTTAGTGCTTGAGAGGGTGATGGAGGATGAATGGCCTCGAAACCCTAGCCATAATTTCCTTTAAATAGGGCTCAAAGCCCAAAGGATTAGGGTTTCACCAAAACTGGCTGCCACGCCGTGGCACCTCATGACCACGTTATGGTGGTCAATGAAAACTCGTGGCTCATAAGATAATGTCACGCTGTGGTGAGGCTCCACCACATTGTGGCCACCCAAAACAATATTGCTATTTGAAAATTAAATTTGTACCTGAAACAGGTGTTACAATGCTCACCCACTTGAATAGACTTCGTCCTCGAAGTCCTCAACTATGAATAACTCAGGGAACTGCTCATACATCTCCGCCTAAGGTTCCCATGTCCACTCGGAACCCTTTTGATGCTACCATTGGACCTTTACCAAATACACCGCCTTGTTGCATAGGGTCTTCGTCTTCCTATCCAAAATTGTCACCGATCTCTCAACATAATTTAGGCGATCATCCATATGAATATCCTCCAAAGGACAACTGCTGAATCATTAGCTACACATTTCCGAAGCTACAAAACATGGAAAGTTTTGAGGATCTGACTGAGCTCCTCAACCAAATCAAGCCTATAAGCTACTTTGCCAACCCTGGAAATCACCCGAAATCGCCCAATATACCGGGGCCCCAACTTGCCCTTCTTCTTGAAGCATATTACACCCTTCCAGGATGATACCTTCAACAAAAGCATGTCGCCAACTTAAAACTCCAACTCAGATCAATGCTTGTCGGTGTAACACTTTTGTCGGCTTTGAGTTGTCTATAGCCTCTGCCTAATCTGTTGAATAAGATATGTCGTCCGAAGGACTACCTCGGTCCTTCCCAAGACCCTATGACCGACCTCTCCTCAACATACTAGGGTACAAAACTTCCTCACATAGATGAGCTCGAATGACAGTGCACCAATGCTGGAGTGATAGTTGTCGTCGTACGAAAACTCAGATAAAGGAAGGTAGAAGTCCCAACTCCCACAGAAATCTATGAGACAAGCTCTCAACATGTCCTCAAGTCTCTAAACGGTCCGCTCACTGTGACCGACCGTCTATGGATGATAAATGATGCTAAGATGCAACCTCGTACCTAGTTCCTCGTGGAATGTCTGCCAAAAACGATATGTGAACCGGACATCTCGATCAGATACAATGGAGATTGGAATACCATGCCAAGCAACAATCTCGTGCATATATAAATCAACCAATTTCTCGGCCAAAGATCTCTCTCGAATGGATAGAAATTGGGCGTTCTTAGTCAGACGGTCCCCTATAACCCATATTGCATCGAATCCCTTAGCTGTCCGAGGCAGCTTGGTGATGAAATCCATAGTAATATGTTCCAATTTCTACATGGGAACCTCCAATGGCTGCAACTTGCCATGCGGCCTCTGGTGCTCTCCTTGACCATCCGACATGTCAAGCACCTCTCAACTTACCATGCTATCTCCCTCTTCATGCACAACCGACAATAACTAAGTCTCAAATCTCGGTACATCTTGGTGCCTCTAGGGTGTATTGAAAAGTTGGACTTGTGTGACTCCTCCAGCGCAGTCTACCTGATCCCCCCAAGGTCTGACACCCAAACTCGTCCATACCTGGTCAATAACCCTCGACTGTCAGTAGCAAACCTGTCAATCTCTCCCATGAGTCTAACCTGCTTGCATTTCTCCTTCTTTACTCCCACATCCTGAGCCTCCCTAATCAAATCTAACAATGGCGACTCAATCAATATCCTCATACATAGGCTCTAAGTAGCAGAACTAGCTATTTTGCGGCTCCAACCATTAGCGACCACATTAACTGCATCAAGCCATTTACGTTATCTCATGTTTAGATTGGGCTTATCCATGAGATATATCAAAATCTTTTGGTTCATGTAGACGGTACACCGAACCCAAAATGTATAATGTCGCCAAATCTTGAGGGAAAACACCACTGCTCCCAACTCTAAATCATGTGTCGGATACCGACCCTCATGCGACTTCAGCTGCCTAAAAGCATACACAATGACTCTCCTACGCTTGCATAAGCACCACCCCTAAACCACTGATGGATGCATTACAATATACCAGAAAATCCTCAACACCCTCAGGGAGGGTCAACATTGGAGCCTCACACAATTTCTATCTTAGTGTCTCGAACTTAGCCTGCTGCTCAGGCCTCCAACGGAAATCCACGCCCTTCCTCGTCAGACGAGTGAGGGGTACCGCAATCTTGGAAAAGTCTTGAATAAATCTCTGACAATACTATGCCAATCCCAAGAAACTCCTAATCTCAGAGGGAGACTTCGGGACCTCCCACTGGATCACAACCTCAATCTTGGCCGGATCAACCAAAATTCCGTTCTGGTTAATGAGAAGCCCTAAAAACTAGTCCTCTTGTAACCAAAACTCACACTTCGAGAACTTGGCATACAGTTGTTCTCTCCTCAAAACTCCCAAAAGCTCTCAAAGGTGCTTCTCATGTTGCTCCCTAGTCGTGGAATACACCAAGATATCGTCAATGAAAACAATGATTGATTGATCGAGCATCGGCCGTCAAACCCGATTCATCAAAACCATAAATGTCATAGGTGCACTGGTGAGCCCAAATGGCATCACCACGAACTTGTAATGAACATAACGAGTCCAAAATGCGGTCTTCTCCAAGTCCTCCAATCTAACCCTCATCTGATGATACCCCGACCTCAAATCGATCTTAGAGAACCAAGATGCATCCTGCAACTAATCGAAGTGGTCATCAATCCGTGGAAAGTGGGTAACGGTTCTTCACCGTCAACTTGTTAAACTCCTGGTAATCAATGCACATCCGGTGTGAACCATCCTTCTTCTTGACGAACAAAATTGGTGCTCCCCACGGTGAACTGCTTTGTCTAATAAACTGCTTGCCCAACAGCTCCTAAAGTCGAGAGGACAACTCCTGCATCTTTGGTGGTTCCAATCGGTACAACGCCTTAGCAATCGGAGCTGCACCTGGAACCAAATCGATCCTGAACTCAATTTGACTCTCAGGAGGAACACTGGGAAAATCCTCCGGAAATACATCTGCAAACTCTCTCACCAAAGGCACATCTGAGATCGAAATCTGCTTCCCAACTCTAGTATCAACCACATAAGAAAGATAACCCATACATCCATGTTGAATATATTGTCGAACCCTTGCAATAGAATAAAAGGTTGACCACATTCTGGTACCCTCTCCATAAATAACCAGATCTCCCCCACTTAGGGTACGAACTACTACCCGCCAACCCTCACAATCCATCATAGCCCCAAATATACTCAGCCAATCCATCCTTACAATCATGTATACATCTCCCATGGGAATAGGAATCAAATCAATCAGATAAGGCACCCAAAAAATCTCCGAAACATAACCTGATAGATGCTCGATGCAAAAACCTTGTGTTCATTGACGATAGAAACCCGCAAAGGACACTCCAAATCTCCAAGAGTCATATCAAAACCCCTACTAAAGGACTGAGAAACAAAGGAACGACTCGCACCCGAGTCGAAAAGCACAAGAGCAGATAAGGAATTAACTAAGAAGGTACCAAGCAGAATCATAAGCATAAGCACACCATAAAATAACGGATAGAAAGATAAATAGAAACATACCGGTAACGACGTCTGGCGTGGCCCTGTCCTCCTCCCTTGTGAGCTTGACAGCACGATCTTGAGCCCTCGGGAGCTCCGCCCTACCCTGGTGCCCATCTATGATCCTCAAAGTAGCTGGTGTTGGAACCTGCACCGGCCTCACATTGAGTAAGGGACAATTGGCCTTAATACGGACAACCTATTCATAGTGGTAACAGATCCTGGTGATCGGTATTGGGGTGTGATGACGACAATCCTTGGCATAATGCCCCTCCTTTCCCTATTTGTGGCATCCAGATGAAGATTGACAAACACCATCATGAACCTTGTCGCACTTGCCACAAGTGTGACCCCTCTGTCCCCCAAATTTCGAATCAACGAGCTTGAACCACTTTGTCATAGGTTGTGACTGCACAGGATCCCACTTCAGCTCCCTCGCTTGGAGCTCTATCTCAATCTCACGCCTCCTCGCGGGCTCCTATAGCTCAGGGAGTGAAACATCTCAAAAATACGGTCCAAAATTTTCGTTTTAAATCATTATAAAATCATAGTAATCCAATCATCACATAAAAACATAAGTGGTAATATCTCAAAACATCATGTCAAAACACTATATCCAAATCATATATCAAAACATCAGAGTAAATCATCCCAGGCTAAAACGTTGTGGTGTGTGCAATGCAGTCATCCCGAGCTCTTCTCTTTGCTACCGAAAGTACCTGAACCCAAAAACCGAAAACTATAAGCACGAAGCTTAGTGAGTCTCCCCAAACTACCACATATCATATAACATACAGCTAGGAGATACGAGCCTCGCCCATACTCAAGGAGATACAGGTCCCCCGCCTACACTCGGATAACTATGAGTTACAGGCCTCGCCCACACTCAGCTATCTTAGAGATGCAGGCCTCGCCCATACTTTGCTAACTAGGAGATATGGGCCTCGCCCACACTCTGCTATCCGGAGGATATGGGCCCCCGCCCACACCCCGCTACCTAAACTTATATACAAGTATCACACAGACAATAAGTATACCAAAATCTTCCAATTCATAAACATACTCAATTAATACTAAGATACGAGCCCTGCCCACACTTAGCTACTAATCATAAACAATTCTAAGATACGGCCCTAGCCCACACTTAGCTACTAATCATAAACAATTCTAAGATACGAGCCCAGCCCACACTTAGCTACTAATCATAAACAATTCTAAGATACGGGCCCAACCCACACTTAGCTACTCTACACGGGCCAACATTGGTGCCTTCGACCTGTTCCTACTGAAGGAAACTCACCTCGCAAAGCTGACTGTGAAATCTCGCGGTGGGAAATCTCTGACGGCTGCTCCAACGACTCCCTGGTTATCATTATCACAATAACACTTAGTTAAAATTCGATAATCCTTCTTAGGGTAAAATGACCATTTTACCCCTAGTCAAAATCAACATTCTGGTCAAAGTCAACGCTCTGGGTTAACTCAACTCACTGAGTTGACTCATCAACTCGTCGAGCTCTATAAATCAAAAACCCTAAAATCACGATCCAAGTCGTCGAGTCATCCCCCTGACTCGTCAAGTTCTCTAGCTACTCATAGTTTCGATTTGGCGAATCTACTCGACGAGTCCCTTTACAGACTCGTCGAGTTCTACCTTAAACTGAATTGGGACAAAACGACTCAACTCGTCGAGTCCCTCTCTGAACTCGCCGAGTTCCCCAGTCTAATTGAGCCATCTTAACAGATTAAGCTTCTATCCTTCAGATCCAAATTCCCTACTTCATCTACATACTGTAAATGCCCTTTTAAGGGTAAAGTTTCCAACTTTACCCGTTATTAGTCCTTCTTAATGGGTTTAGCTAAAACCCTAGTTCTCTAGGACATAGATCTTGGTCCAAAAGCCATAATACTCCTAACTAAAGCATACTAACATAGATTTAGGCCTTAGACATCATTTGAACACGTAAAGCTCCTAACTTTCTTCCATGCATGGCCTTTTGGGGCTTAAAAGGACATAATAACACCTTAAAGCTTGCATGGGGCTTCCATAGTCATAAAGTTTGCACCTTTATGCCATGAAACCCCTTTTAGACCCCAGATTTAAAAGGTAGATCACTTGGGACGTCCATATCCCAAGGACTAAGCTTCTTGGAGCAAAAAAAACCCAGGAAACGATAAGAAGGAGATCTAATAATCTACTAAGCATGGTTGAGGCTTGCTTACCAAAAAATGAAGAGGATGAGATGTTGCTTTTGGATCTACAATCTTCTCCTGGAATCCTCTAGCTTCTTCTTCTACAAGCTTCAAATCACACAAAGTTCACTCAAAAATGGCTCACAAGCTCATGCAAGGTTCTAGGATTTCGTGGATTAGGGTTTGGGACTTGGAGGCTAGAAATGAGATCATAAAGTGGGGATTAAGATGCTTAAATAGGGTGCAAAACCCCGAAATTAGGGTTTCAACCTGACAACCCTACTCGTCGAGTCGAGGCTCTCAACTCACCGAGTAGGCGACTTAAATCTCGTGCCCAATCTCATATTCTACTTGATGAGTTTGGGGCTCCCAACTCGTCGAGTGGCTCTTCAAAAATGAATAAATTATAATTAAATCCATACCAAGAATCAGACGTTACAGCGAGAGTACCATAAAGTTAGGTGGACACAAACTGGTGGATGTCTGTCTTGAGCGTGCTCAAGTATCGGATCATTTGATCCTGCTTAGAAGCAGCAAACTCAGGGCAGAAAAGAACCCTCTCACTAAACATCTTGGTGATCTCCGTCACCGTCTCAGTCCCTTGCCTCAGATCTAGATACTCCTGAGTCAGCCTCTCCCTCTCCACTAATAGAACATACCTCGTACAAAACATCTTAGAGAACCGCTCCCAAGTAACAACAACTCTTTTCTTAGTAGTGTAAGAGCTAGTCACCAACCTCCACCAATTCTTCGCACCTGGCTGGAGAAGGTTCAGGGCGCACTTGACATTCTGTTCAGCGGGGCAAGAACACATGAAGAAACAACCCTCCACACCAGACAACCACCTCATCGCACCAATCGGGTCCCGCACCCCCATCAAACTCTAGGGGCTTTGTATTGTTGAAGTCCCGGTACTAGAAAGTTTTCTCCCCTCGAACCCCTACGGCAGCGACGGCTGTGGTAGCTGCAGCAACAGAAGCCTTAGAAAGTGCAGAATACCGTTCATCAAAGAGCTCAGTCATAATGGTCTTGATAGACCCAAACATCTTCGACATAGACCTATGGACAGCAGCAACCACCTCAGTGGCAATGATCTCCCGAATCTGATCATCGTTCATTCCTGGCCTATCTTGGCCACCCCCTCTAGATCTAGAACATGATCCCCTTTTGAACACCATACTAAAAATAAACCAGAATATATTAGAGATGTCACAATTCATACTATAAAACCATTTCAGACAAACGAAACCGTTGGGGTTTGTGACTTCCTAGCTATGCATATGGGTCTTGTGTTTTCAGTAGTACATGCCCATACTACCTTCTACACCTACCCGTATTTGTCTCAAAGATCATCACAGTCGCCCAAAACAGATACAACATCTAGGATACACATAGATCTTATCCTCACTCCCTATAGAGTGGCTAATCACGCCTCACTTAACCAACTTCTCACACACCTACTCACCCATGAAACTTCCACCAACCCTACCTCCGCTTGTGCATGCTAATCATACATAACACTGGATCTTATAGATAGTCGAATACTTGATCCTATCCTAAGACCTTAATCAGACAAAAATAGGAAATAAGGCTAAATCAAACATTCTCAGGCTATAAAATCTTAGTTATGTACAACTATGATGCATACACTAAGCAGCTACAGTAATGATGTCAATTTCATACAAGACGTATTCTTGGGCTATCAGGCATCATACATCAGGAAATTTTATTGCGCAATTGCTAAGGATCCCTAGCATGCTATTCTACCATAAACATTATATCAAATAACAACGTGGGTAACTTGGGGTATACTTTCTTGCTCCGGCTGGTCGTACACATCGCATCCTTCCTTGGTTACTTTGAAAAATCATTTGAAAACCATTTTAAAACTCCTGTAATTTCTTAGTTTGATTCTGGATTCACACGAATGTTCATCCAATTGTCTCAAACCAAGGCTGTGATACCAACTTGTAATACTCCAAAATCACAATTTTTTTAAAACAACCCATCATCCGAAATTCTTTATAAGAAAAGTCATTGTTTCAAAAGTAAATTCATATCAGAGTGTCCTAAAATCCAATATCATGAAAATAGGAAGATGTGCATGATCAAGCATTCGCTTTCCCACAATCCTCTGAAGTACCAGAAACAATAAACTAAAATTGTAAGCCAAAGCTTAGTGAGTCCCCCCAAGTACCATCGCACAACATATCAAGCAATAGAATGCAAATATGAGCCTTCAGCCTGACTGGACCGCCTCGTAGGGCCTACAACCTATCTAGACCGCTCTACTGGCCTTCGACATGACCGGACTGTCTCGTAGGGCCTACAGTTTATCTGGACCGCCCTGGGTATCTTGGCCTTTAGCACAAAGTAGGACTGCCTCAACCCAACCACAATATGTCGACATATGTAACAGATAAACATAAACACATAACCATAAAATATAGATAATCATACATATCTACTAATCGGTCATATACTAGCATACCAATAACACCATCCTTAACCAGGATACGTAACCTAGTGGGCCGACATTGGTTCCTTCGATCCATAAGTAAAGTGAGGAAAACTTACTTCTCAGTCCGAAGAAATAGCTACACCGATCACTGCTTCAAATGTTGACTCAACCAGCCACCTATACAATCAAAATCACTTAAGCTCAACTACTAGTCAAAATACCCAAAACTCCCCTAAATAAAACTTACGTCAAATTTAATGGTCAAATTCAACCTACAGCTGACCTCCACTTTGTGCCATGGACGGCCACATCGTGGTTGCAATATGACAAAACAGGCGTGTTCAACCGAACCACTACACGTGGTGAGGCTCCACCACGAAATGGGGATCAGTCAGCAAGACTTAATTCCTTAAGCTAACTTCCCTACCCATTCTAGGAATTCCTAAGCTCAAACTAGGTCCAAACCATAATATAGATGGATAAAGTTTCCAACTTTATCCTTTAAACCTTTCCAATAAGTCAAGATCCAAAACCATAAGATCCTTAATGGAAGCATAAATCACATTCCACTCATTAAGCACTCAATCCTTATAGTTACTTCTCTAAAGTTCCCAGAAGGGTTTCCAACACCTTCCGGGCCATAAATATCATAGCTTTAGGGATATGCATGTCCAATGCATGTCCTTTCCATATTTAGGGTAAAACAAGGGCAAAAGGGTCAAGATTCCATGCATGGCCTCAAAACTCAAGTCTACGTCAAATCCAAAGTGTTAATTGCTCCAAATGGCGTGGAGATTCATAAAGTTGCAAGCTTTATGAGATCTCATCTTCCAAAATCCACCAAACATGAAGAAAAAGGGGCAAAATCCAAGATCTAACAACCTAGCAAAGAAAAGATTGAGTCTTGAACACTCACCCCATGTAACGCATGTGTTTCCGGGCTTGCCATTTTTAGCAATGTAATAGTCTAGGTTAACCTTTGTAACCCGTTTTGAAATAATAAGAATGTATTATTTGAGTAGTATGCGTTTTGTGCTTAATTGCTTAATTATGTGGTTTGATTAATTAAGAATAAAAATAAGCGTCAAAATTTAAGTGTAAAATAAACTTAACATCTTTGGATAATGTTGTAGTAGTTGAAACGAGGTTTCCGAATATATATAGAACGCCCAAATCTGACTTCGTATGAGGAAGTTATGATTTATCGAAGTTTCGACTTAGCGGTATGTAGCCTGAAACACTCGATTTGAGATCGAGCGGTTTTTAGCTGAAGCATTCTAAACGAGGATCGAAGGTCTCGTTGTTGGTATCGAAGCGATAAAAAGTTAGGCGAGAACGGACGTCAAACGAAGAAGTTATGAATCTATAACGAAGTTTTTCTGTCGCGGCCTATTAAAAATAAATAATAAAAATAAAGTTAAAATTAGCCGACGGAGTCTAAACGAAAGTTGTAGAGCGTAGTCTCACCTTCGTGTGGATATAAAGAACGTCGAAAACGGAGTTCGTATGAACGAGGGTGGGCTGGGCCCGAACCTCACTATCAGCAGGAGTATGGACGAGGTTCCATGACTCATCAGTAGCAGGACTCGGGCGGGGCCCAGAGATAGGCGAGGCCTTAGAGTAAGAGTTGTTAGTATATGTTTAGCTTATGTAATGTTATGTGATACGTTTATGTGCTATTATATGTTAGTGGGCGAGGCCCTGTGACAGGCGAGGCCTAAGTGAAACAGATCTGTATCCGAGCGGGGCTCGAAGCCAGGCGGGGCCTGGAGCGGCGGAGCCATTGTAGCGGGCGAGGCTCGAAGTAGGGGGCGAGGCCCCGGATAGCGGGCGTGGCCCAGTATGTGCAGTATGTGGTTATACATGGTATGTGGTAAGGTGGGGAACTCACTAAGCTTCGTGCTTACGGTTTTCAGTTTTGTTTTCAGGTACTTCCGGTAGCGGAGGGAGGAGCTCGGGGTTATCGCATGGCACACACCATAGAGTAGTCAGCCTGGGAATGTTTACTCTGATAATAAACATGTGTTTCGAAAACTTATACTCAGATTATGTTTTGGAATGATGTTTTGTTTAAAGTAATGTGTTATTTAAAAGAAATTTTTAGTCTTGAATTTTGGGGTGTTACAAGTTGGTATCAGAGCCTTGGTTTGAGGGATTCGGGCATACTCTCGGGTGTGCCTGAATTCAAACTGAGGGGTCGGATAAAAAGTTTTCCAAAGTGAAAAGACAGTTTTGTAAAAAGAATTTTGAGAACGAAAAACAGTTTTAGAAAAGCAAAAAGAATTCAGAAAGAAAAGAACTTTGAAAAGAGAAAAGAGGTGTGGTGCATGCAATCAACCGAGCTCAAGTAAGTACCCCAAAATACACATACAAGTTTATGTTATGATTATCAGTTGATAGAACAGCATGCTAGAATAGGACTAAGGATCTAGGGATGATGCCTTATGTGCCTGTTATTTGTGCTTTTGAGCTGCATGATAGTGCTGATTAGACAGTAGTAGGATAGCCTGTTTAGGTTATGCCTGAGTTTATGAGTTTGTGTTGCATGCTAGTTCAGGTTCTTGCTATGTGGATATGATTGCTTGAGTATGTTATGGTTAGACTTTCCCCTTGTCCGAATGCTGCTTGCTTTGTGCATTGGGGATTTTGAGTGATGGGAGTTAGCCATTAGATAGATACGTTGCGTCACATGTGATCAGGGTTGAATAATCTCAGAGTGTTGGATTTGGCCCTATTGCGCAGCTCTTGTCTGAGTCCAACCGTTGTAGGGACGAGTCTTTTACTTGAAGGATTATCTAAGCCTCGTCACATGTGATGGTATCTAGGTGATGGCTAATTGGCATCACAAGGAGACCTTCAGCAGCTGAGGACTGGTTTGAGTTGAGTCAGAGGTTTCCCTAGGGTAAGCCTAGGATGAGATAGAGTTGGGAGCAGTATTAGCGGATAAGGGACCTGGTGGAGTCAAAGCAAATCCTGAGGAAAGTACGGATAGATGTGGAAGGTAGTATGGGCCCGTACTACTGAAAGCAGAGGATCCGTACTCGATTCAGGAAGGGCAGAGGCAAGACCGGGAACCTGGTAGGGCATGTTTGGTCTCGTATTAGTGATGAGTATTCTGATAGTGGTTGTGGTATATTTTCAGCATGGTGACATTGCGAGAGAGACCAGCAGGTGGATCAGGCGCCGGAGAGCGATCAGGCTCGGGTTCAGGGACCGAGCAGCTCGAGGAGCGGATGAGGGAGTTGATATCAGCTGAGGTTACACGCAGTATTCTAGCTCAGACTCCTGTGATCTTTGGCACGGTCAAGGAGGGCATATTGGAGATCTTGGAGGAGAGGCTGGGAGCCTTCCATACTGAGATGATGGCATTGATGGGAGCGCGTACCTTGACATTTCGAGAGTTCAGAGCCTGCGGGGCACCAGATTATCATGGGGCTAGGGACCCCATTGCTAGCAGCAGATGGTTGGCTGATGTTGCCAACGCTTTTCGTACGAGCAAGTGTCCCGAGGGGGACAAGGTTAGACTCGCCTCCTGTCTTCTGAAGGACAGAGCGAGGGATTGGTGGGAGGAGATTGGTCATGCTTTGGGGGATGATGCCGCGTTGGACGCGATGAGTTGGAGCGATTTCTCGGTCAGGTTCAGGGCGGAGTTTTCGCCGATTATTGAGGTGCAACAGCTGGCACGAGAGTTTCAGGGTTTGACGCAGACTACTGAGACTGTGGCGGAGATCACCGCCAAGTTCAAGGAGAGGGCTCTTCTTGTACCGCAGTATGTAGCGGATGAGGAGATGAAGAAGGCTCGGTACCATGAGATGTTGAGGGACGACATCAGGGAGTTCGTGAGCATGTCCAGCTGTAAGACGCTGGAAGATATGATTTCTCGGGCTAGGGAAAGGGAAATTGATTTGGAGCAGATCCGGAAGAGGAAGACGGATGAGGTTCAGGTATCAGCGGGTTCGGGCAAAAGGCCCCAGGGATCGGATTCGAGATCGAGGGATCCTCAGGACCGCAGTCGGTGTGGAAAGTGTGGCAGGGCGCACGGGGGCGCGTGCAGGAGTGGTAGCGGTGGTGAGTCTGGCTGCTTCAAGTGCGGTCGGACTGGTCATTTTAGCAGGGATTGTACTGTTACCGCCGCGCAGGGATCAGACATGATATGTTTTCATTGCAACCAGCGGGGCCACAAGAAGGCCCAGTGCCCCAGTTTGTCTTCAGCAGGACGGGTGATGGCACCCGCCCCTGCGACTTTGAGGATCACAGATGGCCGTCAGGGCCGGGTAGAGGCACCTGTGGTAGGGAGCAGGGCTTTTCAGATGACGACTTTGGAGACGCGAGCATCGCCGGACGTTGCAGGTATGCAATTTCCATTCTCAGCTCTTTTATTTTGTGCATGATTTCATAGTTATGGTTCTGCATCATTATCGGTATGAGTATTTTATTTTGATTGGTTGTTTGTGATCGAGTTATATGCCATTTGCATACCTTGGATATTTGTATGGTAGTTAGGGGGATGTGCTCTATTGAAGAAGGTTTCGAAGGATGCAGTAACTGTAACATGCTTGGGAGGGATTTGGTACATGTCGCTAGCTCAGAGTGGTGCAGTGATTGTGAAGGATTGTCTAAATCCCTAGCTATGGCAGGCTTGGGTTCCTCAGTAGATGGGCTATGGAATGGTAGTAAAGATCGGGATCTCTTTGAGTATTGAGCAGCAAGGGGTAAGCAGGATCGAAGTGGGGGAGAATCCTCCGGGTGTGCCCAGAGAGGAGCACGCAGACCCAGAACGAGTACGTGACCTCCGAGAGGGAGGAGAAGTAGTTCAACGTTTGATGGATTGAGGATTCCAGGGTTGGGAGTTTGAGAAACTCCATATCAGCTAGCGTATGGGATGGTATGGTTGGTTATGATTGAGAATTCAGGTTGTGGATCGCCTGAAGGACTCGCGGGAGTCGGAATAAGGATCTTGAGAAGCCGATGGCACGTGGGTGCCTTCGTATTAGCAGTCAGTGGTAGGGAGTGTTGTAAGACTACGGGTAAGCCGTAGCATTCCTTAGTAGTTTCGTTAGCGGAGTCGGGGCGAGGCCCTTATCTCCTAGTGATCAGGTAGGGATCAGGAATAGGTAGTGAATGAGAGTAGTAAGGAGTTGCCTGTATAGCTCTAGAGAGGTGAGACCTTGGGAGAGGCCGCTCTAGGATATAGCTGGGTGAGACCCGTGGGCAAGGCCCGTGTGAGATTGGCAGTGTAGATGAGACCTGGGAGCAGGGTTGCTTAGTAGTACGGTTGGGTGAGACCCGAGGGCGAGGCCCGTGAGTTTTAGCGGCGCAGGTGGGACCTGGTCGGGATCTTAGTGTCGGGTTAGGGGATCAGGGATCCCAGGTTTGTAGTGCCTGGATGGCAGGATTGTATGAACAGTTATAGATGGTCGGGGTTTCTTTGGAAGTCGCTGGGAGCGACCAGTGATGGTGTTGGGACTAGCTACCGGTGGGAACCGGTAATCCAGTCATTGATAGGTTGGTAGGGACCAGGGCGGTCCCAGTTTGTCAGGAAGTCAATCGAGGAATAGCTGAATTGCCAGTCGGTGGCAGTGCGAGTATGCAGCGTATGGTGGAGTTCAGTTAGTTGAGTCGAGGGGTGCTCGACACCAAGTGTTGGCAGGAAGGAGTGTCAGTGAGTGCTGACGGTGATGACCCGTCCTGGGAATAGCAGGGAGGTGATGGAGTTAGTGAAGGATAGGACCTTCACAGTGTCAAAGGAAAAGTCGGTAATGAGGCTTGCCTTGGGAAGGCAAGGGATTTGCGCAAGGAAAGAAGTGGAGAACCCCTGTGGGTTCAGTGCTGTATTCGGTGGAAGACCAGCGCAGGTAGGCGGCTGGCGTTGGGCATTGGAGGCAGACCGTAGGCGGTGGGCCATGGTAAACTTCGAGGACGAAGTTCAGTTTAAGTGGGGGAGAGTTGTAACACCCAGGATTTTGAAAGCCAAGAAAGTAAAGGAAACCCTAAATTTAAGAGGGACTCGACGAGTCAAAGGAAGAACTCGGCGAGTCGGAGCGGGATCCGGGTCGATAAGAAAGTGACCAACTCGACGAGTCGGTCAAGTGGACTCGGCGAGTCTGGTCTGTGCGAGGAAAACCCTAAATCCGGGGCTTGGAACCTATTTAAACGTCTCAATCTTCTTCCTAGGGCTCCTTTACAGCCTCTCACACCCAGAACGCCGCACCTTAAGCCCCCATTGTGTTCATTCAAGCTTTTAGCCATTTTTGAGTGGTTTTAAGGAAGAAGAAGGAGTGGGAATCCGTGAAGCATCAGGGAGTGGCTTTGGATCTGAATTTTGGGAAGCATTTCAGAGCATTGGAAGGTATCAATTCGTTTCCCTCCTTTAGATCTTCCTTGGATTTGAGTTTAGGGCTTTTAAGCCATGTTTAAGGTCAATCTTGAGTTTGAAGTCCAGATCTGAGGTTGCTACCTCAGATCCATGCTTGTTTTGGTATGGAATCCCATAAAGTATCAGCCATTGGGTGGAAATTGGAGTCTCTTGGTCATAAACCCTAGCTATGGGTGTATTTTGCCTAGATATCACTCTCTACGCGTAAAGTTTGCAACTTTACGTGGGAAATAGGCTTGGGGAGGGTAGATCTACAGTTTGGAGCTCATGCATGACTCGGAAGTCCTCTGCATGTAAGTGGATCTTAGTGGACTCGACGAGTCCTTCGAGTGGACTCGGCGAGTAGCTTGAAGATGAGGAGGAACTTTACGAGTGGGATGAACAGCTCGTCGAGTCGGATGAAGATAGGCATGAACTCGGCGAGTTGGATAAACAACTCGGCGAGTTGGATGAAGATTGCCGTGTGCTCGGCGAGTCTGTTCTTAGACTCGACGAGTCAGGTCGAGTGGTCCCAAACCCTTCGAGTTAAGACTCGAGTCAGCGAGTCGAGCCAGGACTCAGTGAGTTGGACAGGATAGGAATCGGGAATCAGTAAACTCGGCGAGTCAGGGGCTGACTCGGCGAGTAGAGTCGCGAATGGAAGGACTATGGATTTATGAACTCGGCGAGTCAGTAGGGTGACTCGGCGAGTAGGGTTGACCTGGAAGGTCGAATTTGACCAGGACATTGACTTTGACCAGAGTTGACTTGGTTGACCTTTGGAGGTCAGTTAGACTAAGTGTTGGGTTGTTATTGGTAGCTCGGGGAGCTAGCGGAGCAGCAGTTCGGAGTTAGCAGTCAAAGGGGTTAGCAGCAGCAGTTCAGCAGTATCAGGTGAGTTTCCCTTTGTATGAATGGGTCTACGGCCACAATGCCGGCCCATGTAGTTATGAGTAGAAGACCCGGGGGTTAGCCCTAGGCACAGTATGCTAGTATGATATCTGGACGAGGTCCAAGGACAGAGGGCGGGTGCCCAAGGAGCGGTTTATGTGATAGTTTATACTTGTTGTCTGTGTGATACTTGTATGTGCCTGGTAGGGAGGTGAGAGAGGGCGAGGTCCCGTATCTCACCAATAGCAGAGTGTGGATGGTGTTCCATATCTCAGTAGCAGCAGAGCAGGGGCGAGCCCCAAGCTAGGGAAGGAGTGAGGGTGGGCTGGGCCCGAACCTCACTATCAGCAGGAGTATGGACGAGGTTCCATGACTCATCAGTAGCAGGACTCGGGCGGGGCCCAGAGATAGGCGAGGCCTTAGAGTAAGAGTTGTTAGTATATGTTTAGCTTATGTAATGTTATGTGATACGTTTATGTGCTATTATATGTTAGTGGGCGAGGCCCTGTGACAGGCGAGGCCTAAGTGAAACAGATCTGTATCCGAGCGGGGCTCGAAGCCAGGCGGGGCCGTTGTAGCGGGCGAGGCCCGAAGTAGGGGGCGAGGCCCCGGATAGCGGGCGTGGCCCAGTATGTGCAGTATGTGGTTATACATGGTATGTGGTAAGGTGGGGAACTCACTAAGCTTCGTGCTTACGGTTTTCAGTTTTGTTTTCAGGTACTTCCGGTAGCGGAGGGAGGAGCTCGGGGTGATCGCATGGCACACACCATAGAGTAGTCAGCCTGGGAATGTTTACTCTGATAATAAACATGTGTTTCGAAAACTTATACTCAAATTATGTTTTGGAATGATGTTTTGTTTAAAGTAATGTGTTATTTAAAAGAAATTTTTAGTCTTGAATTTTGGGGTGTTACAATTTGTGATGGGCTTATAGATTAATCCATGAAGTATTTATCTAAATCAAATGGATGGATCATGGGCTAATGTGTATGGATTAGGGTTACACATGACCTTTGGTATTCTACACACACATATGTATGTATATATATATGTTGTGCTAAGCCCTAAAACGACCACTACTTGCATTTCAAGAAGAGAAATTGGTTTTTAGTCTCCTTAGCCTCTCTCATATCCATCTAGTTGTTTATTTAGTGTTTGTGACTTGTTTGAGGCACAACATTTGGGGTGCTAAGTTCTCTCAATGCCAAAGTCTTACTAGCTACACCAAGAGGTAACTTTCTAACTTATTTTATGATTCATATGTTGAATTTTGTATGCTAATTTAGGCTTCATGCTTTGGAAACCAATGTTGCATGTATAATTAGAGAAAACTTAGATCCAAAGCATTAGGGTTGTATGTGCACCATAGGAATGTTAGAGTACATAAAACCCAACAAAAAATGAATGTATTAATTATAAAAAAACAATGTTCGGTGCCTAAAGATCGAAAATAAGAAAATTTTGTAGGTAATCCGTAGGTAATTACCTATGGATTACCTACGAGTCTTTTTTATATTCGATTTTTCGGACACCGAACGTCATTTTTCTGTTTCGATTTTTTTTCAGACCTCTATTATACATGAATTTCTATACTTTCATAAACTTATAGCTATTAATATCATTCTTAAAGTTGTGTGCAACTTCGAGGTCGATTACTCGTTTCATGGTTTAACATTGTAATGCATATACTTTCACCAACTTGTGATGGGTTATGTTTGTATATGGAATTAATATACATGAACCAGTGATGGCATATGTTTATGTGTATATTTGTATATGTATGTCTCTGTATATTTGTATGTGAATGTATTAATAAACATTATAATATTAAACCATGAAATGAGTAACGGATTATGAAGGTGCACACAACTTTATGAACAATATTAATAGTTATAAATTGGTGAAAATATAGATAATCATGTATAATAGAAGTGTGAAAAATACAAAACGGAAAAAAACGACGTTCGGTGCTCGAAAAATCGAAAATAAGAAAAATTCGTAGGTAATCCGTAGGTAATTACCTAGAGATTTTTCTTACTTCCGATTTTTTCAGGCACCGAATGTCGTTTTTCTGCTTCAATTAATCCAAACCTCTATTATACATGATTATATATACTTTCACCAACTTATAGCTATTAATATCGTTCACAAAGTCATGTACACCTTCAGGATCCATTACTCGTTTCATGGTTTAACATTGTAATTCCTATTAATACTTGTGATTTTTGATACATATACATACATACATATAGACACATACACACATACATAAACATACACATCCAAATACACATACCCATTAAATTACATACACATTCATACACACACACACACACACACATATATATATATATACGCATACACATACACACATACATACCCATACACACATACACATACGACGTGTATGTCTTTGGCCATGAAGTTTAATGAACCCACACGACGTGTTGAGGTGCCTCAACATGGCGTGATGGCAGTTAAGAAGGAAACCCTAATTTTTTAGGGTTTTGCACCCTATTTAAAGGCCTTAAGTCCCCTTGACCGGCCACCTTTGGTACCTAATACCCTAAATCGAGTATTGAGCTTTCTTAGTGGTGTTCTTGATGTTTTGAGTGGATTCTTGTGGATTTTGTGCTCATTTGAATGAGCTTTGGAGTTTCAAGGTGCCTAGCTTGGAAAGAAGGCCATAGATCTAGAATCTCACTAGTTGTTGCAGTCTCCTTGAGGTATCAAGTTCATACCTTGCTTTGTTGTTGATTAGATCTTCTCTTATGGGCCTTTGTTATGATTTTTGGCTCATTGTTGGATTGTTTGAGGAGTTAAGTTATTTCATGGGTTGTCCTGTTAGATTTGAGCATTTAGTGGCCTCCTTTGGCTTAAATGTGCAAGCTTTATAAGATTCTAGGTCTCATGCATGCATTAAGTCCTTTATTACGCCATCCTTAAGCTTTAGAGTTTCTCTTTGGCATGCATGAACGTAAAGTTGGCAACTTTATGTGGTCTCCCAACTCTAGGTGTCAAATCTACATTTTGGGGCTATGTCTTTGAAGATTAAGTGCTTAATGGTTATGCTCTCACTCTAATAAGCCTAGGGTTTGGGGTTTGGACCCATTTTGGTGGATCTTAGGGGTAAAGTTGGAAGCTTTACCCTTCTAGATATCATTTTGGTCGAGATCTGAGCTTTGAAGCTCTTAGATTCAAGAAGGCAGCTTAATGTATTAAGTTGTTGGATTTCAGCGAACACAGCGTGTTTATTAGTAAACAAAGTGTGTTGATTTAGCTTTTCCTGACTTTGTAGTTGATGGAGAAACATGACGTGTTGAAGGACAAGACGGCGTGTTGGCTCAACATGGATTGTTGACCTTGAATTTTTACTTTTGTCTTTGACCAAGTTTAATCCATAGGGGAGCTTTGAGGCATTTTGATTTGTATCTAAGGAATTGTTTCTTTTTAGGGGTTAGGTGGAGCTGATATTCGGGAGCCGGGACCTATTCAAATATCTTTCAACATTCAAGGTGAGTTTTCCTATCTGGGTTTAGCGGGTCGAAGGCACCAATGCCGGCCCATGTTTATGCTATGTTAGTATGCTAGATGTCTGCATGACTCCTGCATGTGTTATGTGTTTATATGCTTACCGGGCTAGGGCCCTGATATGTGCATAATTGGTCATATATTTTGATTTAAATCTTAATAATTTTTTGCTATTTTTTTGCAAATTATGAACAAAAGGTACTTAAATATGTTTAAATTGTATTTGTGGCCTAAAAGATGAGCTCGGAAGCAAAAGGAAGCAGAAAAAGCGATAGGAAGCTAGGGAATTGAAGAAAGAAAAAAAGAAAGAAAAGCCCCTACAGAACTCGGCGAGTTGGGTGCCTACTCGCCGAGTAGGTTCGAAGATTCGCGAACAAATAAGATTCCTTAAAGCATATGGATTTTAAGTGGTGGACTCGCCGAGTCGGTCTATGGACTCGACTAGTAGCCCTTATTTTCAGAAACTATATAAAGGGCTTTAATTCACAAATTTGGAACTTCTCTCTGGAACCCTTGAGGGTTAATTTGCGATTCAAGTTGTTGTTGGAGCTCTGGAACTTGAAGATCGAGTCTAAACATTCGATTTTGGGGAGATCAAGGCAATTCAAGTGTACTCTTTACTTAATCTTTTGTTTAAACTATGTTTGCATCAATTGATTTTGTTTTTGAGTTATTTTCTACTTTAATTATGAGCTCAAAACTCATAACTTCTGTTTAGGATAGATGACTTTATGAATATGGTTTGATTTTATGATTGGATTAATTTAATTTGGTATGTTTGTTTTGTTAAGCTTGTTAAAGAACCTTATGTGTTAATTACAACTATTTTCTGTTAATTAACCAACATATTAAGTTGCATGAACATCTCTTAATTGCTAATCTCATATGATTTGTGTGAAAACATTGTTATAAGCCTAGGAATAGCGAACGTGAAACTAGGGTTAATTAGAAAATAGGTAAATTAATGTGTGAGCTTGTGTGACGAACCATCAACAAGAGGTTAATTGAATTAGCAATTTGATTAGCTACTACAAGTCTTACTTAACCCGAATCAATAAACTAGAAAATCTATTAGTTTAATCACTTGATCACTGCTTAAATTGATTTGTTTTCTAAGAATTAGTAATAGCGAACGTGAACCTAATCACACTAATCGGTAGCCAATGCTAATTAATCCATTGGACTTGTCATAAAATCAACCATATGAATAAATGATTCAAAACCTAAACAGAAGTCTTTTCCATAATTGAATTTAGTTGATTTTCATTTGCTTAGGTGTTAGTTGCTTAGTTGAGTATTAGTTAAGTACTTAAGTTTCTAGTCTTGCAAAACTAGAGAAAACCCTTTCTTTTATTGCTTGTTTTTAGATAATATTAGTAATTAGCTTAATTGCCGTTCCATATGTTCGGTACCCTGCTTACTAAACTATACCACCAATCGACAGGTACACTGTCTTTTGTGTGTCTAATTTATATTAAAAAGTAGGATTAAAACTAGTGCCACTCCACACACATCAGGCCCAATGCTGGGCGGGGTCTGTTGACCATTTGTATGCTATGTATCTTTGTGATTATTGCATGTGTATGTGATTAATTGATATATGCTATATGTATGTTGAGTGGGTCCCGATCTATTACCAAGCGGGGCTCGATGTCGGGTGGGGCCTGAAGACAGGGCGGGGCCCATTATATGTTTATTGCATGTATGATATGTGGTACTTTAGGGAAATCACTAAGCTTTGTGCTTACAGTTTTTAGTTTATGTTTCAGGTACTTCCGGTTTCAATGAGAAGAGCTCGGGTTGACTGCATCGCACACATTATATGTGTTCTATTTATGGGACATACTCTGATTTGATGATGTTTGATGAATTTATTCTAGTGGGATATATGAACAATGTTTTGGAATACTATTTTACTTAAATCGAAAATGAAATTTTTGGGTCATATATTTTGGATGTCTCATACAGACATACATACACATACATATATACATATTTTCTTTTATTATGGGGCACAAAACGTCATTTTTTTTTTGCTTTATTTTTTGCATGTCTGTTATAGATACATATACACACATTTATACACATATATACATATACACATACACATATACATATATATATATATATATATATATATACGCATAAATAAACATACACATATACATACACATACACACGTATACATACATATACTTACACACACATACACATACACATACATACATACATGCATATTTTCCTTTATTATCATCATTTTTTATTATATGTGCACTAAACATAGATTATTTGCATTATTGATGTGTTAAACGCACTTTTTTGTTTGTCTGTTAAGCAAATTTGTTACCATTATTATATATTATCATTATTAGTATTATCATTATGTTTAAAATATTGTTATTAATACTATTACTATGATTCTTAATTGTTCGTGTTTTATTTATGTAAAAAAACGGGAAAAAAAAAAGTTTTAAGACTCGAATAATGAAAATAATAATAATTGAAATAATAATAATAATAATGAAAATTATAAATTCGTCGGTATTTCGTAACTGTTATATAATTAATCTCTTCTGTCGTTATTCCATAGCTATTACGTAGCTAATTAATATCTATGAATTTACTTCTGTCACTATTTCATTCCTAAATTAGGGTATTCTATTTCATAAATATTTCATAGGTAATTACCTACGGGAATTTTCTATGGTTATTTTTCGTAGCTAAAGGCTAAAGCTCATGTTTAGTACTGGACACACGTCAATATGTGTAAATTGGTATATCTATATGATCCCATGAAGGCATGAATTGTTAGCATAATTTTTATTAATTATATTATCATATGTTTGTATGCAACAAAAGAGAGTTGCATATATGCATGGTCTATCATTTTGATTACATGAAATTATGTGGATTGATGGTTGCTGGATGAGCCGATATATGATGTTGGTAGTGTACTAGTGTTGGTAAATGTGAGCTTAATGATAATAATATAATAATAGTGATAAAGGCAAACACAATTTTTTTAAGAATTACAATGAAATTTTGATTATGTTATCTTGAAGTTATAGAATGCAAATACTTAAAATGTGATTAAAATGTGATCGGTGACTTTTGTCGTCCATTATATTTTTGCTTACAAACATTACGGAAATTACAGAAATGACGTTTTTTAGTTGCAAACTTGCAATAGAAAAAAATCAAATATGATTGATTAAAATGTCAATCATCCAACAAATCAAAAACGAATTTTTATTTATAAAATAAATGTAAAAAACAAATCGACGCTTTTTTATTCAAACTTCAATCTATGTTCTTCTATGCATCGACTCGATTCTTAATTTATGGTAGCTCAGTATGCTATCTCTATTTTTATATCTCTATATGGTATGAAGTTTCTTTCTAATTCTCCATCATATGATGATATTTCAAATATTTTTAATTTGATAAATAAAAGATGAAAAAGTAATAAGAGGAACACCATCATGCAAAAAGAGAACAAAACCATGTGATCGTTGATTGTAATAATAATAGAGAAAACACATACACACACACACACACATATATATATATATATATATATATATATATATATATATATATATATATATATATATATATATATAGAGAGAGAGAGAGAGAGAGATATTTAGGTTCAAATGTAGACGTATATCTATTATGCGGACGTGTTGATAAAATTATTCTGTAAGAATGACAAATAAAATATGTTGTTTGGTAATGTGAATACGTTCAACCTTCCATAACTATTGTCATTATCATGTATCCTCACTAATTAAATCACATGTAAGGTTATTATAGATTTTTTTTATGATTCTCAATCTGTCAGAATGTTTATTGAATCGTATTATGTAAAAACGAAAATAAGTGAAAAACGATACGTTAGAATAAAAATGAGTAACAATTAATGAGAATGAATGATAATGACGATAGTTGTGTGAGGTTGAACGTATTCACATTACTAAATAACCTATTCTTTTAGTCATTATCATAGAATAGTATTATCCACACGTCCACAATAAATGTCGATCTACATTATAACCTATATATATATATATATATATATATATATATATATATATATATATATATATATATATATATATATATATATATATATATATATAGATATATGTGTGTGTGTGTGTGTGTGTGTGTGTGTGTGTGTGGGGGATGGCTCTAAACAGTGTCAGATGGACGAAAAACAACGTACGTCGTGGTGAAGTTGTGAGTTTTGTAAATCGCACCACTTTACATCAAGTATGCGAATTTCGTCCAATTCTGAGACTAAAGTTCATTGCGGCAATTTTTTTATTATGTTACTAAATTTTCATTCCTACTAGTGAGGACATCATCAGGATATGTTATTTATTCATATATGAATAAAGTTTAGAAATCATTACGACATATTTACTGATAATGTTACTAACTTCAATCCCACTAGTAAAAGCATGATTATTATCTATTATTTTTATTTATGTGAATAAACCATACATGTTGCTTTATATATAAAAACAAATAATACACTATAAGAATTGGTTTGTGAATATTTTTCTTTTTGTGTATTGTAACAATATTATTTTTACATATAAATTCAACATTAAACTAAGACAAATAACATTGTATTGGTTAATGAATATCATTCACATTTGAATTTAACACGATCAAAATGAAGAATATATTAAATGGTATAACATTTACACATGAATATAAAAATATATTGTCTTCGTTAATGATATATTCTCAATTATGTCAACCACTGGGATATGAACCAACCATTGATTGAAATGTTATTCATTTATTGAGTTATAACCATACCTGAAAAAACATGTGAACACAAATGTTAAAAATATATTGTTAATTCATAATAATAGTGATTTACACAGTATATTCACATATGAATATTATATAGTATATACACTTGTGAATATGATACAATATACTCATATTTAAATATTAGACGATGCATTCACTTGTGAATATTAGATGGTATATTCATGTGTGAATATTACATAGTATTACATGGTATATAACATTCGAATATTACATGGTATATTCACTTATGAATATTAGATGGTATATTCATATGTGAATATTACACAGTATATTCATATATGAATATTACAAGGTGTATTCACAAATATATATAATTTTTTTTATGTTATTCATGTATGAATAACATACATACTTGCATATTTGTTTTGTGTTTCAATAATCATATACTGATTCAGGTGCGAAAACATATTCATATGTTAATATATTATATAACGTGGTAATTTAGTTTATGCATTTCATCAAACAGTTGGAGTGCATAAAAGTTAGGTTTTTAAAAAATGCTAAAAACATGATACTTTGACTATTTAAAACTTACAAAATAGTAGATTGATAGAGAATTATATGAAATTTTTTAAAGAAAATGATTTGATGTTTTTCTAACCTTAATTTCGAAGTTTCGGTTGATGATCGATGTTGAATGAATGATATTAATTGGAACTGTTGTTGATTATCGATGATGTTGATGTAATGACGCTGGGAGTATAATTAATCGTAGATGTTAAAGATATACTCGTATTCAAGTAGAATTAAATGTTGGATTGAAAGAACCAAAAACAAATTTTTGTTTTCTACTGTTGAATGGTGTAGATAAACGTGTTAGTGACGAATATCGATGATTGATTAACACTAGATGATGTTGATCGAGGATTTAATTGAAGAAATTTGGATGATCGTTGAAGGTTGGAGAAGAAATTTAGATGATGAACGATCAATTATTAATGAATTTGAACTGTTATTAAATTATCCAAAGTTACATCTCTTTGATCGAAGGATATTATATGATATTTACAAGTTTGTCACCGTCTATTTTATATTAAGATGCTAATTAAATGATTGGCCAATAATGATTCTCCGATTCTCAACCTTTTTTTCTCAGTTGAACCCTCTCATATATATATATATATATATATATATATATATATATATATATATATATATATATATATATATATATATATATATATATATATATATATATATATATATATATATATATATATAGCTAGGTTATAATGTGGATCGACAATTATTGTGCGGACGTGTGGACAGTGCTATTTTATGAGAATTACTAATAGAATCAGTTGTTTAATAATGCGAATACGTTCAATCTTACTAAAATATTGTCATTTTTATGCATTCTCACTAATTCTTATTCATTTTTTATCTCACACATCTTTTTTCACTTATTTTCATTCTGAAAGAATACGACTCAATAAATAAACATTCTCACAACACTCTGACAGGATGACAATAAAAATAAAAAGTCTATAATAACCTTATAGACGATTTAATTATTGAGAATGTGTGATAATGACAATAGTTATGTAAGATTGAATGTATTCATACTATCAAACAACATATTTTCTTTATTATTCTCACAAAATAGCACTGTTCATACGTCCACACAATAGATGTCAATCCAAATTTGAACCTAGTTCTCTCTCTCTTTCTCTCTCTTTCTCTCTCTCTCTCTCTCTCTATATATATATATATATATATATATATATATATATATATATATATATATATATATATATATATATATAGTAAGAAATTTTTTTTGATAGGAGGGTAAGAAAAAAAATCGTCTTATTTTTTTGGCAAATAAAACAATTGAATCACTAGATGAATCGATAATAACATGATTCACAAAAAAAATCCCGAAAAAATATTTCGATGATTTATTTTTACGATGATTTTGTTGATATCCACTAAAAATTTCATAAAAGTGAACTTTTTTGTTTACTTAAAAATGAATCATGAATATATTTTTTTCGAAATTTTTCCTTGTGAATCATCTAATGATTCATTTCGTTTATTTGCTAAAAAAATATGTATATAAAAAATTTCTTACCTTTCCGCCAAAATTTTCTTTCTTATTTGATCTTGATTCTATATATCTTTTTACTATATTATTAAATATATTGCTCATTTCTTGAAAATTAAGAGGTGCACCTATTATAACATCATGTACAATCCTATTAATCATAATGAAAACGTCTACACATGCTCTTAGGTTGTAACTTACGGTAGTACCTTCTCCCTATCTAAACGTGTGGAAAACCCTAATATCATCTGGATACCATCATTCATCGATTCTACCAAATCTCTTTTGTCTCTCTACTTGCTCTCTTTAATCTTCGGCAGGCCTCTATTACCATAATTCCATAACTACTATTCACCACCCACATATGAACGGTACCCCCGTAACCTTACACCGTCATCGAACATCACATGTTTCTTCTCCCTCTCTAAAATGGTCCACCATCACTTTGGATCCCATCTGTCAAAACCTAATCTACCCACCGGAATCGCTTCTGTTACTCAACATTCTATCTTAAAACCCTAGAATCCGGGTTACCACCATCGTCAAGGTATGTTGGTATGCTAATGAGTTCACACTTTTTTAGTGTTGTAATTATTTCTGACCAAGAAAGGTTATAAAACATAATATTTAGGATTTGTATTTCACTATTCATCATAAAATGTCTTGACTTGTGACTGATTCATGTTTTGATTCCAATTTTCGGTTGCAGGACTTCTATTGGTTCCCAGGATCAAATTTTGATATTTTTACAACAACCTGATTTTTTTTTCAGGTTATTGCCATCGAATTCACACACTAATCTTCATTCATTTTAAAATTTTTGGATAGGTTAAAAAAAATATCGTTTCATTCCTTGAATCTCTTTTTACTCTACCTATTATTGTAGGCTTCCACAAGCAGTCGATTGGTCAAGATGATGAGGAAGACATTGAATGTAGCTTCTTAACTTTATCCTCCTCTCTATTGCTTGCTTTGATAAAACGTAGGTAAACTTTCGCTCTCCCCCCTGATTCCTCTCTTTTTATTGTTTATATAATTGCAATAGGAGGTTCACACGAAGTCACTACTAGAAAAACAGCCTTTTACAACGTGTAATTAATGACACACACCGATAGAGGGCGCGCATTTGTGCATGCCTTAAAAAGTAATGTAAGTTTTCCAAAATTTGAAAGATTGAGAACACGCATTTGTGCGCGGCCTAAAATTAGTGTCTAAATAAAAAAATAAAAACACGGAGGGCACCTATCATAAAAAACGTGCCGTGTAAATGTGTCGTTTTATATTTTTTAGAAACGCGTGTTCTCCGTTGTTTTAATAATCTATGGTGGGAAATGAAATCCCAAAAAATTAAACAGCCACCTGATTCATCTCCTTCTTCTCCTTCTAAAATCCTCTAACAAAAAACCCTAATAATCCTTCTTCGCCTTATTCATCTCCTTCTTGTCCTTCTAAAATCATCAAACAAAAAACCCTAATAATCCTTTTGAAGCAGCCCTCTTCCTCTACCTCTGCATTCTCTCTCTCTCCTCTCTCTCTGGAAAACCCTAATCACCCCTCTGGTTTTCTGAACCAGGTTCATCCGCTCTTGCCTCCGCTCCTATCGGACCACCACAGTCCCCCACCGGATCGCTAAAACAATAGCCACCGATGCACCACTTCACCCTTCTGGTTCGGTATCTCCCTCCCTTAATGTCTGCGATCGACAATGGAGATGATGGCCACCACTACTACTCCATTACTCACATGTTGATATTTCATATTTGTAAACCCGATATAGAGATTTTTGGGTCCGATTTTTTGGGATTACCATATCACTCATCTCTCCTCTCCGCCACCGTCGCCGACACACGCGCTTTCCGATTTTGTCTTAAATTGTTTAAAGAGAAATGCATTGAGGTCAAATTTAAGGATTTTTATGTGACAACCGATCCACATACTGATGTGTTTTCTACCTCTATTTCATCCAGGTACACATCGATCTCCATCGACATCTCCTCCAGGTGCTCTTGTATTTTGATTTTGATTTCATTTGGTCTTTCTTTTCTTTTGCTTTTGAATTATTTTGATTTTCTGTTGTCTCGGTCTTCCCTCTTTTCTTTTGATCATCTCCTCTTTGAGATTCCTACTACTCTGCATTAAATTGAGTTACTCTGTTTCCAATTCAGTCCCTTGTCTTAGAAATCATAATCTAATATCTCATATTAAAAAACGGTAGCTAGATAGTAACATGATCTCTTGTGTTTAATTAATATGAAACCCACCATGGATGCTTCAAGAAGGTACTATGTAAGTTCTGTCATCCTTACTACACTCCAAGTATTTGATTAAAGCTTTAATGGATTTTTTCAAGTTAGTGTCAAGAAGAAGGAGAAACTTGACATCCAGGTATAATTTTTCTTCCTAACTTTACTTGGTGTTTTTGACAAAGTCGTTAATATCCTCTCTATGAGAGTGAGACTGTGAGCATTTAATTGATTTCCAATTGTTTGTCCCCTTTTATGCAATATGGTTTATATAACATTTATATAACATGTAAAACAATGATGGTTGCTTGACTTGCTTCTATTTAAATTGCATAATTAGAAATTTGATATAATATAAAAGATAATGACCAAAGGGCATTTTTACAATGAACTTAAACGACGTAGACGAAGCCTTCTTTCGTCCGCTTCGCCGTGAAGCTTTCTCGAAACTGGATTCTGCTAGTCAATCACTCATTCCTGACTCAGATCGGTATTATGTCTATGCCTCTAAACAAGCATATGCGAAATTATTACTAAATTTGTTTCTTGATAAAAATGTATCAACCGAATTTGTTGCTACCGTTGAAATTCAGCTTTAATTCTCTGATTAAATGTAAGGTTTTTGTAAGCTATGGTATAGAAGTTAATGTAGTTCGTAATTTCAAAGTAAGCTAGAATCCTAGTTCAATTCTATTTCAGTTATAATTTTACTGTGTAGGATCTAATTAAATGTAGGGTTTTTTGGGTTATTGAAGTTTATCCATAGTTTCTGCAATATGTCACTACGGTAAAGTGTTTGAGCAAGCTAGTAGAGATCCAGGGGTGGCTTTTCACAAGCAAGGGGATATCAGCATTGAGAAAATTAAGCAATCAAAATATTTTAAAGCTCTTCTCCAACATTCCAAAGGAAATACTCTAAATGAGGTATTACTTATTAGTGCAATCAACTCATTTTTATATTGCTTTGAAAACTTCAACTAAATGTTTGATCACTGATGTAGAATAAGGATGAGTATTATTGTTAGATTGCAAGACAATAAGATCTTATAAAATTCATTGACTAATGTTGACAATCCATGTTAGGATGATGAACCTGAAAAGAAGGAAGATATCAGTGGCAAGACTTAAAAAGTTCTTGTACATGGTAAATCTACAACCTTTTATGGAGACATCTCAAGGACAAACAACAATATACATAATAATTCTGTCAACTCAATAGGAAATGGTCTCAAGGATTGTAATCTTGTTGAGGGTCGTGGTTTGTCTACATATATAAATTCTGAGGAAGAAAGAACAAATGGAAGTAGCTTGAGACCGAAGCGATCTCGCATGGAAACCATTAGCCCAAAGAATGAAATACTCTTGTCTCTATCAAGCAAGAATGAAGTTGATATTGGTATTACAGGCAACGATTTTGTCACTGCTAGAACAAAATCGGTATACATTTTAAATCTTGAAAATACCTTCTTATAATCTCCATTGGCCAAAATGATTATAGATTTATGATGCATGTTCTTTATGCCACAGGAAATGGATGTGAGGCAAAAGAGAGGGATGGCCGAATCATCAAATTCTTCAGTTTCCCCCACAAAGTGATGGAAACAACAGAGGCTATGGTGTCAAATCCTATCCACCACGCCGTGGAATCTGTGGCTTTGTTCCCCCTATCAGATCCAACAGGGGTAATACTGGTAATGTAACTTCACGTGCAAATGCAACAAAAGGTGAAGATGTATTAGATGATTCAACAAAAAGATGGTAAGTAAGTTCAATACTTGATTGTTAAATGTTAACATAATAAAGCAAAATCAAACATGGTTCTGTAACTTTTGTTCATATTAACTTTTTTTCTTTTTTCTTTTAACTATGATTACAACATGGATGCACTATGTGGTCCTGATGGTGAACTTCCAGAGAAGTTAAGGAATTTAGAGCCTCAACTTATTGAGCACATTAGTAATGAGCCTCGCCTTATTCAGAAGCCTTATGCTACAATTATTTTACAAGAGCAATGGCCATTTATGTAATTTTATTCGTGCCTAAATCTTGTATCGAAATGCAGATTGTACAATTGACAGCATCTGGAAAATTTGAGGAAGCTTTGGCATTGTGTAAGCTACTTCCACCAAAAGATTCAAACGTTCGAGCCTCAAAGTAGCAGTTAATTCATATCATGTAATATTTATCATTTGTATGGGGGTATTCTTGTCATTGCTGATATGTTGTTCTCTAATGTTGTTCTCTAATACATATATGCACACTATATGTTTTAAAATGGGAGCTATGAGGAATTCATGGATCATTTTGTGGCATCTCAAGTGGAAATAACTTATGTTCTTTCTTTATATCCATCTATTGTTATTCCGAAGTCATCAATGGTTTCTGGACGTGAGAAGTTTTTTGGATATGAGTGGTAAAGTTTACTTATCAAGAGCTTCATCTGGTATGTCAGATGACATGGACAATTCTTCACCTTCTCATACACTGAAGAGGTTATATCAGATGTTGTTGGACACACCCATGAAAGCAATTGATCCAAAAGATCAAACAAGGTAACAGTTGAACATTATTTAGAGTGAAGAGTATTAAAAGTTTTGATTTTTTTTTTAATTTTCAGGGGAGAGTCAACATGCCCCTTGACTCAGGTGCTAGAGAGATGGCATCAATATTAGAGAGATAGGATCTCTGGGAATCTTCAAAATGAAATGGTATGTTACTCTTTGATAATGTCAACATCATTCATCAATTATGTTGTGGGGTGAGTAGACTGCATATAATGATGTTTGAACTTTTATAAAGATTCCAGAATCATATTTTAAGTTCTTTTGTTTACTCTTCATGAAGGGGATTTTAGAAGCAATTCGTATAAGCTGTGTAGGGTACCCTACCAATAAGGCTTTTACTGATTTTGTTAAGCAATTTGGTCTTCTAGTTCCCGAAGTTTTAAGATCAAAGTAAGTAAAATTGATATAAATCCTAATGGATTTGTTTACTTATCACTTGTTAAGCAATTTAATCTATATATTTCTTTCAGTTCAATCGTCGCCATCGATCCAAGTCGACCTCGATCTAAATTAAGGTCACCGTGGGTTGTTAGTTTTATAGGAATGTATAACTCATGTTATCAATGTAATGTTTTTGTTTAACCTTTGAATGATCATTTGTATGACATATTATAATTTGTGCAATTTATTTTATTTTTTGTGTATGAAATTTGATTTTATATTATGAGACAATAAATGTGTGATGTAATTTGAAAATTAGTAAATTTACAATATATACATATACATATATATATATATATATATATATATATATATATATATATATATATATATTAAGACATTTAAACTTTATGACATGCAAAAATATGTGTCGTCTTTCTTTATGACATGGGCTTTAATGATATGCTATGCAAGTCGTAAATGTGCATCGTTTTACGACACGCGAATGTGTGTCATCTTCTTTATGACAGGGCCTTCCTTGACACACATTGCGCGTCATAAATGCGCGCCGTAAGGTTACAACGCGCAAAAGCATGTCGTCTCTCGTTATGACAGTGCCTTCCTTGACGTGTATTTGCGCGTCGTCTGACCGTTTTACGACACGCATTGCGCGTCGTAAAAGGCTGTTTTTCTAGTGGTGAGTGGTCTCAATGGGGAGGCTGTGTGGGTTATAATTTTTAACGGTGGATGATAGTGATTGGTGGTGATTAAGATGGACTGTGATGGTGGCGGTATAAGGTGGTTTTGGTGGTGGGTATCATGGCAACAACCATGGCACCACCACTCTTCTGAAACAAGCCATAATTCCCAGTTCATAGAAGAAATGAATCAGGTATGTGTTTCCTTTTAATTTTCCTCTCTTCAGTATACATAAAAATTAGGTGTGTGTATTCAGGATCTGTTTACTCTGTGTGTTGCGTTTAACAGCTAAATTTCAAAAGAATGAACTAAAAGCTTAATTTTGTGGCTTTGATTTGGAGGAAAACAAAGTTTTCTACAATGCTATAGTTAATGTGTGTATGTAGAGCAGGGGGCATCTATGTGAGAGATCTGATCTGATGGGGGTGGGGGGATGGGGGATGATTAAGTACCATATACAACTATATTGATCAGAATTTTTACTAATTACTTTTTTGATATGGTTATAACTCATAATTTTTTGGAGTTTTTCGATGATTTTGGTCCATATTCCATAAGAAATGACCATGTTTCCCTTTAATTGGTTTTTTATAAATACTTCTTATCATATAATGTTTAACTCATAATAAATTCAATTCCAGAACTTAAAGCTTCTCGAGGAGTGGTAGCATAGCTAGAGCACAATAACATGATGTTATAAAAGTTTGTCTTAAGGAATGTCACATTTAGCATAATATGGCGTTGGAGGGTAATATTGGGAAAATATTGGTTTCTTAATTTGTATTTAATTGGGATTGGTTTTTTTCTTTTTTCTTTTGCAGTCACCTGTTGATGGAAGGACATTAATGGATTACATGCACACAAGGATTTTGCTTATGATCTCCTTAGGTTGAGTGGTAAGTTCATTATTTTTATACCGATTATACCCTCAACATCTTTATAAAGCAATATACTTTGCACACAAGGATTCAATGGTATTTAAGTAATTTTTTAAGTTTATTTATATTTATAAATTTACATTTATTGTAAATATATATATAATTAAAGATACAAGACCCAAATAAACCTAAGAGTCGATTGAGTCCTTTTTAAGATTTTTCCCTACTACATGTACATATTAGAGTCGATTGAAGGTGTACATTTAAGGTTTTTTTTTTTTTTTCTTATTTTAGGAGCATGAAAGGTAGCCACTAAAAGTCTACAACTGCCACCACTTATAGTTTGTTTTATTAATGCTAGCTTAGTTTCTCATTGCTTCTTCCTGGTTTTTGTGTAGAGGTTCATCCTTGATTCGTGATTGAGATATATTTGACCCATTTGTTGTTTTCCCCTTGACCACATTTTATAGTTGGGAGTTTTTTGGTAAATTTTCTTCTCATACTACTGATTTAGTGTCTACAGAGCCCACATAGCTTCATGAATAGTGGCAGCAACTTAAAACCAAAATTATAATTTTGCATCTGCACTTGTGGCAACGTGGAGCATGTTACTCTTTCAATATTTCCATGATATCATAATTGATCCTAGTTGTTTTAACAAGTGGCTTTTAACCTTCTGTAAGTTTAGAGATTGGGTCTTTGAGAAGCATATGAAAGGGTTTGGGTCGAAGAGTGGCTATGCGTTTAGTTGCATGTGATGTGTATTTGGTTGTGTGTTTATGGGAAAACAATTATGTGGTGTTTGTATGATTAGTAAAATGATTGAAGTATGCTGCTATAATGGGTAAAAGTTAATGTATATACCCAAATTAGTAGCAAGAGTAAAATATGTTGCTAATCTCTACGTTTTTTTTGTACATTTTCTTGATGATGGTTCATCTTATTTTGACAACATCTTAGTTTTGGTTAATTGCAAACTATAGCATTACATTGTCAGTTAATTGTTTATGTTAGCATCTAAATATTTGCATCGCTAACTTTATGTGGCATTTTCAAGAGGGATATCACGTGCTAAATCAAATGTATTAATGAAGTCTGACGAACAGTTCAACGACAATGACATCAAATGTGGTGTATAAAGAAGTGTTTCATGATTAATAATGTATAATCAATCATGTGTTCGTACACATTATAAACAATCTTAACTCTTCATTTTTTATTTTGGCTAATTCGTTTTTGTTAGCACAACTTTCATATTTAGATGTAGTAAACTGTTTGTGCGTAAGAACTAATCGTCTCTAGAAACTAATCTCTTAAAAAACTACTCGCACCCGTCGCTTGGCGCGGGTAAACGGCTATTGTGTGTGTGTGTGTGTGTGTGTGTGTATATATATATATATATATATATACACACACACACACACACACTCCCCCCCCCCCCCCCCTAAAGGAATATGTGCATATATGTATAATTTTTTTTGTTAATAACATTTAATAAAAGAGTTTTAAAAGTTAATTTAAAATAATACATATTTGGTACATATACATCTATATGTGCACATATACATCTTGTTGAAACGTGAGGTTAAAAACAGATATATTTATGTATTTTATGTTTTTATCTCATACATATACATCCGAACACACACAACAAAGTCACATATACACATATACACGGTCACATGTAGACACACATAAATACATAATCATACAAACAACCACAAACACATTCAAAAAAGTTAATAACACCGTAATTTGAAAACTTCACTAGCTATCGCAAAACATAATTTATAGTAAGATTATGAATAATTATAAATACAAATATATTTTGGTTTGTAAAAACGAATATTTTTTTTAATCTTTATATGTTTTTACAACCCATGTGTATAAAGTGAATATATAAAAAACAAGAAAATGAATTTGAAAAAAAAAAAAAACAAAATCTAAATAAGAATATACATAAAAAGCGGATATTTACAAAATAGTAATTCTATAATAAAATCAGTTTTGTAAAAACAAATTCATAAATCACAATTGTAAAAATGATATAAAAAAGTTGAAAAACTATTTATCAAAACAGACCGAGTTTTAGAAAACATGTTAAAATAAAGCTGAATGTTTTTAATAACAAAATTTGGACCAAAATCAAGAAAAATAAATTAAAGAAGGGCTAAAATGAAAAACTAGAAAGTTTGGTGGGTGGCCATGAGTCCGATACAGCATTATATAATTGGAATATACAGGTAGTTGTTATGACAACTAATATGTTAATAGCTGATACACAATCAAAAAGTAGTAAAAGATACGTTGACAAAGGGCCGACTCACACTAAAATGACTGCTTATGACCCTAAAACATTTTTATCCGTTATCCAAACTAACGATTTCCTCTTTTTCGCATTGTATCGACTATCGACTATCATTTATCAACATTCAATCTATATAATTACTATTTTATCATTATAATACACAATGCATCAATTATAAGCTTGTTGGGCCCAAGGTAACCGGCCTATGACACGTAGTATATATATGTAGCTTAAGTGGGCCACAATATCTTTACTAGTTACTACCAATCTCCCATGACTATAGGATACTAGGTAGGCCGTAGGCGTATGATTAAATTTTGAATGTATTAAAGTCCATATTCATTATAAATTTATCATCTTTTATTCGTGTGGTCGAGAATGTTTGTTAAATTTTATTAGTAGGGGTTGTTTGGATTTAAAAGAATGATTGTTTGAAATAAATTTTGTTAAAGACAAGTAATAACTGAAAATTAAAATGATTATTTGAAATATATTTTGTTAAAGATAAATAATAAATGAAAATTGTTGTTTGTTACCTATGTTAAATATGTTAAATATGTTAAATGAAAGATTATTTATAGACGACGGTCTCATTCAGACTATCCATTATTTCATTAGCATTCAAACATTCATCAAATCTAACAATCCTATAAGCATAATAATAATTAACGACTTTATCGAATTTTGAGATTTTATTCTCACAATCATAAGAAGTTGTATCGATTTTCTCTCTTTCGAATACTAGAAATGACAATAACTTCTTATGTTGTTTTTTGTTTATGTCAGACAAATGTAGTGATGAAGTTACCTTTATATTAAGGGTGTCTATGGACACCCCTAAATTTGGAAATTTATATATGAAATATATGATATTTTTCAAGGGGACACCTGTTGTGACACAAAGCAAACTAAAATTTTGAACAATCTAGACTTTTTTTTTATGTAGGTTAATTAATATCGAGTTATTAGGAGGTCATAGGATAATTACCAAAAAAAATCTATTGATACCATAATCATCTTTTAACAGATCAATCTTTTGTCATATTTAAAAGAAACAAACATCATGGAAAATTCAAACTTCCTAGTATTAAAAGAAATAAACGATGAAAAAGAAATATAAAAGAAGAGTGAATTAGAGGAAACCCTAAAAAAACAAACAAGATAGAAATTGTGGTTGTCCTTCCCATCTCCGACTCCTCCCATGGGCGCGCTACAGAATCCCCCTTTCGATTTCTGGCGACCGTATATCGATGGACGGCACCAACGACCTGATTCTCAACATGCTTAGACTCCCGATTTCTTCATCTTGAGGTATGGCAGTATGGTCTCTCTCTCCTTTGCTATTTACTGTGTAATGTATATAAAGCAAAAACAATATTAGGTTTATATGAAAAAGTAGTCTAGGAAATCGAAAGTTACTAACCATAGCCTAGGTATTATAAACAGCAGAAAATCACTAGTTTTGAGCAAAAGCAATATACATTTACTGTGGGCTACATCACTAGATTTGCATTTTGGACTAGACTGCGAATCAGTATAATATTCTTGATAATTTATTCAGTCCAATTTAAAATGAGAAAATCACAAATTTACTATATTATATTCTTTTAAAAGAAAATCAATTATAACACTTGGTGTAGACTCGGTAAACAATTTTTCATTTGATTCTTCTATAGGTTTATCTTTTGTATGGTTAATTTGGTCATTTATTTAGTTTATATGATTAATTTATGAATTATTGTATAGTGTATATATTAAGAAATATATGTTAATAATATTAGAAACGATATATTGATAAATTGTATTCTAGAACTCGTGTGCACAATGGTAAGCATTTACTAATAATTTTAATATATGTTGGTATTAAAGTTAATAATATATATGTCGGAGATGGTTTTAGTGACAAACCGACCGTTAGCCAAAAAAATTGAACCATTTATTTTGTTATCTTATTCAAGTGGACACCTGTGAGTTTGAATCCTAGATTCGCCACTGGACGAATGATGAAGATCAGTTAATTTTGTATACAGTCTTTTTGCACTATTACAGTAAATATTTCTTTGTTTCATCAACATAATATTGTTTGTTCTAACATCCCTATCTAGAGTAATGTTATTCGGTTGTACCTCTAGACTATCTATTCGTCTTCTCTTAGATTCCAAATTTTTTTGAGTATTGTAACGTCCCGTTCTAAGAGTAATTATTCCTGGATCCCCGAGACCAAGAGTAAGGGCGTTTCGATCTTCTATGGGTAATGGGTTTTATTCGAGAAGGTTTCGGGTCGGGATGTGTTGCTAAAAGCATAGGGCTACTCGCCACCTTTTCGTGAATATAAAGTCCGTCGGAAACGGACTTAGAATAAAGGAGTTATGACACTTTGAAGATAGTGTCAATAATGGTCCCTAAAGGAAATATTTGGCAAATGGGTCCTAGGCATGCATGGAGTGCATGCGTGTAATTGGTTGGGTACGCCCAGCGTAGAGTGGTTAAATGAACGCGGGTGTTGGGGGCGTACGCCCATCGTACGTCCAGTGTCCAGAAACCCTAATTTTAGGGTCAGCCACTATATAAGGAACATTATGGTTCCAACGCTAGCCTCCATATCAGCCATCTTACTCTTAGAAACCGTAAGTAGCCGTTTTCTTCCATGGTTGTGGATATTTGACCTTGGGGAGCTTGGTTTGGCAAAGGAGAGCCTAGGAGAAGGAAGAAGAAGTTGTCAAGGAAGGAGTTAGGTGGCTGGAGCTCGTAGATCTGGGAAGGCATCATCTTCTGGAGCCCTTTTGAGGTATAAAGTCTCTTGCTTGACATCTATTTTGTGTAGATCTAGGTGTTATGAAGTTTTGACACCATTTCTTGTCCCAAAAACCCCAAAGTGATGCATGATGCGAGTTGGCTGAGATTAGCTGTCCCTTCAGACCTTATAAGAGGTCTTGAGTAAGAAAAATGAGGTCCCAATGGCTTTGATTGTCTCATGTGTGATGTAGGTGGGTCTTAATGGATTAAGACCTTGAGTTAAGAGCTTTATGGACGTCCCAAGTAATAAAGTTTGAGACTTTATGAATCCTAGGCATGTTTGGTCGATGGATCTGTAGTTTGGTCTTAAGAGCTTAAGCCATTAAGAACTTATGTGGAATTTTAGTTCAGCGAGATTACGCCCCGCATAAGCTGATGTACGCCCAACGTAGTGGGTCGGTGTCCTGTTTCCAATCCGCGAGTATCGAAGTACGCCCAGCATACCAAGAGGGGTACGCCTAGCGTACTCCCTCTGTTGGGTTTTTGATTTTGGGCCTTAAGTGATTGGGCTGTTATTGGGCTAGTGGGGCTTGGGCCGTGACTGAACATTATGGATGGAGTATTTTGGACCCATTAACTATTATGGACCTTAGATCTAGGCCCATTTGGTGAGGTGGGACCAATTTAGTAAATTGGGCCAATATTGGGCTTTGCATGAGGAATTGGTTTTGGGTCTTGGCCCAATAAAAGGATGATGGACTTAATGAGTGTCGTGGGACCTGTGACATCCCCAATTTCACGGCCAGAAAAGACCGATTTGTTTATGCTTTATTTTATAAATCATAGTGATCGTTTAAAAAAAACCGGTTGCGGAATTTGTTCCCAAAATAAAATATGATAACCATTTATCAAAACATTTCTCGAAAAGAATGTATTTTCATTAAATAATAAAACATCGGGATGTCATGTTCGTTACAGACCAAAAGCATAAACAATATAAAGTAGATCTTACAATAGTTATTTAACTACTGATCTATAATCCAAAATCTCTCGTCAAGTCCACCAACTTATACCCTTGTGCCATTACCTGTAATGAAAAGAAAACTGAGTGGGTCAGGCTTGGGAGCCTGGTGAGCATATAGGGTTTTCAACCCACAATAATATAATTATTATATTTAATCAGCAAACAATCAACCCAATTACCCATCCCCATTATCTTCTTAAGGTTTTACCCTAAGAACCAACTATCCTTCATTCATTTACTCGTAAGGAATTTGGCACGAATTCCATTACTGCCAAAGCTTATTTATCAAGTACTAAATCCATAGTTATCTGGCGCTAACTCCATAGTCACCAAGGTTCACTTAACAAGCGCTAACTCCATAGTCGCCAAGGTTTACTCAACAATAGGCGCTAACTCCATAGTCACCAAGGTTCACTTAACAATAGGCGCTAACTCCATAGTCACCAAGGTTTACTCAACAAGCGCTAACTCCATAGTTGCCAAGGTTTACTCAACAAGCGCTAACTCCATAGTCGCCAAGGTTTACTCAACAAGCGCTAACTCCATAGTCGCCAAAGTTTACTCAACGTGCGCTAACTCTATAGTCGCCAAGGTTCATCAAATAGGCACGAAGTCACATCGTCGCCAAGGTTTATACAATAGGCGCTAACTCCATAGTCACCAACAATTTCCATCTACCTATATTCTACCCAACAATTTTGTAGATATATAAATACTTACACAGTTTAAATCGTTTAACACCTGTATAAAACTCCAATTTCCATGCCCATCTCAAATAGACAAATAACATATAAACACATAGCACATATTTCATAGCAAATACTTCATATTTATGTGTTAGAAGAAAGTAACTACACACCCACACATATAAACAACAATATACTTAATACACTCAAACCATACTTGTATTATTATCGTGTTTATGAAAGGTAGTATACACTCACTTGATCAGAAGATGATCCGACAACACTACGACTTGCAGAAGTAGTATTCTTCGGTAGATCTGGAAGATCTCCACAAAAATCGAACTTCTCGCGGGCAGAGCTTCGGCTCGGGAACCGCACTTCTCGGGATCTTCGGGATCTCGGGACTTGCTTCGGGGCTCGAGAATAATACCGGGGCTTCAGGGTATTTCTGGCACGCAAATCGATGCAAAACGGGAGAGAGAAGAGGGAAAATAAACAAAAGAACCGGCTGCCCTCGCATCCTATTTATAGGAGGCTGGAGCCTCGGAGTACGTGGGGCGTACGCGTCCGAATTTGTCACTGCATGCGTCATCCGAAGAACTCGAGTGCGAAGGTCGTCATGCTTCGCTGTACGCGGGGCGTACTTCGGATGAGTCCGATGACTCGCCTTCGGATAATACCGGGATTTAATAATTAAATTTAATTATTAATTCATTAATAAACTTCGAAAATTCATATCTTCTTCATACGAACTCCGTTTTCGACGTTCTTTATATCCACGCGTAGGTGAGACTACGCTCTACGACTTTCGTTTAGACTCCGTCGGCTAATTTTGATTTTATTTTTATTATTTATTTTTAATAGGTCGGGACAGAAAATTTCGTTATAAATTCATAACTTCTTCGTCTGACGTCCGTTTTCGCCTAACTTTTTATCGCTTCGATACCAACAACGAGATCTTCGATTCTCGTTTAGATTGCTAAGGCTAAATATCGCTCTAACGTAAATTCACTTTTTACGTCGCGCTGTGTCGTGCCGGTTCTGTCGCAAAACTTCGACAGGTCATAACTTCTTTGTTATAACTCGGATTTTGGCGTTCTTTATATGCACGGAAACCTTGTAACATATACTACAACTTAATTAGGATTATTCATCCTAAATAATCTTCTATCAAAAAGTCATTTTTGACGCTTATTGTCTCTAAATTGACTAGCCCTGATCTACGGGCGTTACAATTATCTCCCCCTTAGGATGATTACGTCCCGGAATCATCAACGAAATAGGATTCGTATACTGACTCCATAAGTTATCTCTCCATTCTTAGTAATAACCTTGATGGGTCGTGTCCCGATGACCTCTCATCGTAGTCGGACTCAATTGATATGACCCCTAGGGTCGGAATAACAACTATCTTACTAGACATTACCGAAACAATGGTAATGACATACTTGAATAAAACGGAATCAATTAATAGCTTCTTGATAACCTTGTGACTTCCCCTGATCCAAGCGTGAGTCCTGTGCTTCCGGTAGTATAGATCTCTACTACCATTCACACCTACTCATACTCGTCCCAAGTATTGTCTCGCAGTTAACCAAGTCACCATACATAAATCATATAATCATTCAAAACATCAGATAACAAAACCAGGGTTTATATTAATTCTTGAAACTATTACACAAAAGTTCAAGTTCACCCTATACTATGCCTTTAACAGGCTATGCTTCCTGATACAGACTTTATATATTAATATGAAGCTTTCATCTTTTAATCCTCTCATACTTTTCTGCTTCGTTGAGGAACATGTTGAATGCCCTTGGCTGTGGAGGTGTGTCTTTCTTTGGGTAGTCTTTAGAAATATGACCTTCTTCGTTACACCTATAGCACACCTTCTTGAGGGGTGCGCACTTATTGGCGTAGTGTCCTGTCTTCCCACATTTGTAACAAGTCATCTCCTCGCTACATTTCCCGAAGTGTTTCTTCTTACACTTCTCACACCACTTAGCTTCATCTCTTCCTGCAGATTTCGAGAATTTACTTTCTTTGTCGATTATTGAAGATCCTTCATGCTTCCTTTTCTCTCCAACTTCAGCTCTTTCCAGACCCTTTTCTTTTATTTGGGTCTCAACATTCTTGGCTGCCCAGATGGTGGCTTTCAGAGTGGTTGCTTGTTTGACTATCGGACCAAAGTCCGCTGGTAATCCATTGGCAAACTTGTTGACCTTGGAAAGTTCAATTGGAATTAGGTATGGAATAAGCTTCATCTTCTCCGTAAAGATCGTAGCGTATTCAGTGACGTTCAATTTTCCTTTCTTCAGATTCTGTAACTCATTGTTGATTTCCAGAAGATCTTGCTCAGAGCAGTATTGCAATTTCAGTTGCACCACGAATTCTTCCCAAGACATCTTGCTAGCTTCCCCCTTAGGCATCGAACCAGCCAGTAACTTCCACCAGCTCAATACTCCAGATTTTAACAGAGGGATTGCAAGAGCGGTCTTCTGTCTGTTGCTACACTCGCAACTTTCAAACATCGTCTCCATTTAGGAGATCCAGTCCATGACTTGCACCGGTGTCGGGCTCCCAGAAAGACATGGTGGTTTGGATGCCATGAAATCCTTGTACTTGCATCCACGTCCATCATTTCCTCTATCCTGGTTGTTTTGGCGAACTATTGGTGGGTTGGCTTGACCAACGGTCCCACTATAGTTTCCTCCTTCAGACTGACCTCCATTTACTTCGGGCTCTTCAACTTGAATTGACAATTCCTCGCGATTCTGCCTGATCAGACGTCTGGTTTCTTCCATCTGATTATTCAACATTGCCTGGATCATCACTTGAACTCCGGCCATTGTCATTGATTCAGGCGCTGCTGCTACAACATGTATTTGTTCAATTACTGGTATTTGATTCCTGTTTTCATCAGCATTTCCAACTCCACTCCTCGTTCTCACCATTTTTGATCTATACACCGAATAAGGTGAAATTAGATCCTTACTTACGATAGATATTCAAATCATCCTTATCACTCCGAAACGTTTACATGTTAGTTCTAATATCGTGGAGGCACGCTTAGAATCCTAAACACATAAGGTTTCCAGATCCGGTCGGCAACAAACCATAGATCCGAACAATTAACATCATATATGGCAAACATATAACAATTAGCACATAATAGCACTTTAGGCAATTTTCCTAAAATAAAATAGTGCTTGTGTCAATTTAGGTGTACTACCTAAAATATAATGGACACACTCAACTCACAATCATTGCTTTGCCTTCTAAGTTTAAGTCTAGAAATAAATCCATATTCCTAGTTCGCTTAAACTAATGCTCTGATACCAACTGTGACATCCCCAATTTCACGGCCAGAAAAGACCGATTTGTTTATGCTTTATTTTATAAATCAGAGTATTCGATCCAGGTAGGATGATTGGACTCATAGTAGTTGGAATTCCAACTCGATGGTTGAGGGGCCTAGGGTATTCCATCCTGAGGGATGATTGGACCCATAGTAGCAGTAGTAGTAGTTACTGTATGTATAGGAAGTGGGGCATTCCAACCCGATGGTTGTAGGCCAGGAGTATTCCATCCCGGTAGGATAATTGGACTCATAGTATGTTGGCATTCCAACCCGATGGTTGAGGGGCCTAGGGTATTCCATCCTAAGGGATGATTGAACCCATAGTAGTTATTGTTGTACGTATAGGTGTTTGGGCATTCCAACCCGATGGTTGTGGGCCGAGAGTATTCCATCCCGGTAGGATGACTGGGCTCGTATTATGTAGGCATTCCAACCTGATGGTTGAGGGTCGGGGGTATTCCAACCGGAAGGTTGATTGGACCTATAGTATGTTGTTCTTTGTTGTATGCGTATGATTATGCGTGTATGGGTACTTTGGGGGAACTCACTAAGCTTTCAGGCTTACAGTTGTGGTTTATTGTTTCAGGTGCTTTAGGAGATCATGGCAAGGCGAAGGCGTGATCGTACCGTTCCTCATGTTTTATGTTTTATGTGATATGGTTCTGGGGAAATACTCTGATGTTTAAACTATGTTGAAAACAAGATGTTTGAAAGTAATGGTTTTTGAATGAAATAAAATGTTTTAAATTGGTTGAAATTTTTGGTCGTTACAAGTATCTAGCAACAAAGTTTTTGATTTCTCATTTTTGCTACTAACATAAACAAACATGCCATTAACATAAGAAAGAGTATCATCAAAATCAGATAAAACATCAAGATAAGAACTTGAAGGAATGTCAAAAGATTCAAGAAGAGAACGTACCTTCGATGTCATAAGAGATTTGTATGTTCCTATCGACACGAAGCATTTCCCTGTCACCTTCTCCTTTTCAGAACTGCCCTCTTCAAACCTTGCATACATTGCGCCATGTGTGGGGTGCTTCGTCTCCTCATCATCGGAACTAGACGACCAAATCTGGTAGGTTCCATTCCCATCAGCTCTTCCCTTCGCAACGAGTGACAATCCTTTCGTCTTCGCTCTCACTTCTTCCATCCTTTAGACATAATAAGCCTCATATTTGACTCTTTCCTTCTTCTCCTCTCTCTTCCTCAACATGCAATCAACTGTCGGATGGTTCGCACTGTTGCAATAATTGCACTCGAAACCAGAATCTCCTTTCAATTTCTTTTCAGCCTTCTCAACAGCAGTCATACTCTCCTTCTTCTCTACCTTCGACTCCTCTCTCATTCCTTTCCCATATGACAAATTTCCCTTAAATTCATTGTTGCTTTTGTACTTAGGATTATGATATGGGCTTATTTAGTCATAGAGATCATTCATTATCTTATTAATTATTGTTGATTTTATATCGTTTTATGGAAAAAAAAAAGGTACTTAATTAGCTTAATATTTCAATTTCAGCAATAAAAGACATGATCGAGTGAAAAGGGAAGAGGATTGCGTGATTGGAAGCTTAGAGATTGAAGACTGAAGAAAGAAGGATGTTGCTGGACAGCTTAACCCCTCGTTAGTGTTTTGGCCATATCTCATGAACTGTAACTCCGATTGACGATATTCAAAATGTTCTGACAACTAGACACAATTTCGGATGATTTTCGTGTTTTAAGAAAATGTGGATTCCAAGTGAACTCGACGAGTTGGTCCTCTACTCAACGAGTTGGTCAGAATGTTCCAAATTCGAAGATGCCTTGCCATACACGTTGTATACGCGGATTATTGAAAAAACTCGACGAGTTGGTGGTGAAAACTCATCGAGTTGGCCTTGTTTTCAAAATTTATATATAGAAACGCTTCTCATTCGAACTCTAACTTTTTCTAGAGGTTAGCTACGATTATTAAAGACCAGAAGGGTTCTTGAAGCTTCAATTTTCGAGATTGCAACCTAAGAGACAATTTAGAAGAGAATCAAAGGCAAATAATCATTCTTCTTTTCTTAATATTTGTTTTGAACCATGTTTGAATCATTAGATTTTGATTTTAGGTTATTACTTGTTGTGGATATGAGCTAAAAGTTTTTTACTTCTGTTTGGATGAGATAATCTTATGAATATGGTTTGATTGAGTGGTTGGATTAATATTAATTTGGTTATTCATCTTGTTAAGCTTGTTAAAGATCTTCATGTATTGATGATAAATATTTTTTGTTATTAACTAAGTTATTAAGTTGCATGAACATCTTCTTGATTACTTAATTCATATAGCTTTCTGAATACAATATTGTATGCTTAGGAATAATAAACATGAAACTAGGGTTAACTAGAAAATATGTAAATCAATGTGTGAGCATGTGTGATGAACAACCACATATGAATTGATTGAATTGAACAAATTTGATTAGCTATTATTACAAGTCTTACTTGATACGAACTGAACGCTGGGAAACTTGTTAGTTTAATCAACTGACCACTATTTGAATTAACTTGTCTACTAAAGGATTGGTAATAGTGAACATGAACCCAATCACATTAGGAATCGGTAACCATTGACATATTGATCCATTACACTTGCCACGAAATCAACCATAAGAATAAGTGAATCGAATCTGAACAGAATTCTCTTTTATCATTGAATATAGTTGTCTTTTCTTGTTCTTCTTAGTTGTTAATTGTCTTTGTTTAAGTGTTAATTGATTGTTTAAGTTTCTAGTATTGCAAAACTAGAGAAACCCCCCTACTTTTATTAATTGTTTTAATTAGATAATATTAGTATTTAATTTAATTATTACCGTTCCTTGTGTTCGATACCCTACTTACCTTAACTAAACTGTTAATCGATAGGTACAGTGCCTTTCGTGTGTTTGTCTTTGTGTTTAAGTTAGTAGGATTAAAACTAGTTCGTTTTACACACATCAGATTAAAAGGCTTCTTAAAGAATTTCTTCACTTTGTTGTTGGAATAATACACCACAACCTCATCCTCCGAATTCACAAGAAAACCTTCATCTTCATAATCAACTTGCTCAACTACTTTAATCTCAGATTCTTTTGCAGACACCTTTGACATCAAGTCAAAAAGACCTCCCACGCTCATCTTCCCCTCTTCAACAATTTCATTGACTTCTCTCTCATGAGCTCTTACTACATTGTAAAGGTCTCCCAACGAGTAGCCATCAAAGCTTTGTTGTGTCTTGATCATATAGCTGATGTTTCTTAATTCCTTTCGAAGTTCCATCAAGAAAGTAAGATTGTATTCGAGAGTTGAGTGTGTAACTCCATAACTATTACACTTGAATATCAATTCATTCAAGCGATCGTAATAAAGTTTGATGGTTTCACCTTCCTTTTGCTTGAATTCCATAAGTTCCATCAAACACTGCTTAACCGAGCTCTTCTTCGTCTTCTCAATTCCTTTATACTTTTCCTTCAAAGTATCCCAGATCTCTTTAGCCGTCTTGCAACCTCAAACAAAATTGTAAACAACAGGTGGAAGAGCACCATGAAGTTCATGGAGACACTTTTTGTCATTAGATTATGGTTTATCAACTTGCAAACCGACATCGACAGAAGAACTAGTTGTTCCAATTTGTTCTAGCTTTCCTGGATGGTAATTACCACTCATAACACATCGCCATAGATCCTCATCAATCCCGTTGAGGTAGTCCTCCATGCGATCCGCCCATTGCTCGTAGTACTATGGAATTAGCATTGGAATTTTAGTAGAATATCCAAGAAGATGAGAGAAATTGGACATTGTGTTCATGTTGACATTAGCCATTGCTTGTACGGACTGAAATGAGGAACATAATTTTTAAAAAAATGAAATCTAATGGATGATTCTTTTAGAAAAAAGATCAGAGAACACTCGATTTTTTTCAAAAAAAAAAAGTAGAATCGAAACAAATCAGTTGATTAGATCAGGTTTTCTTAATCAAAATTGCGGAAATCTTTTGAATCAGAAATAGCGATTCAAAACTTTTGAAAAACAATGAGAAAACCAAAAACAACATAATGAATCTTGCTCTGATACCAAATGTAGTTCATATGAATCGAGTATTAATCATGAAATCAAGTAGAGAATGAATTAAGAACAACGATGTAAATAGAATTTGTTTGGCACTTTGATTACGTCTGAAAGAATACATGAATGACAACAAGTACAAACGCTCAAGCTCTCAAAAAGTACTCTCGACCCCAATACTTTCCCTATTTATAGGGACATACAAATGCGTACAAATAATACATAAGGTGTAGACATGAGAGCTTCGACCTCTAACAATGTCTTATGTAATACATACATTCGAAATACAACACAACAACTTCGAAACTAACTAGGCCTAACTGTACTTCGACACCTCACTACATACTTCGAACCTTATAGTTGGGAGTATGCCCCGCATACAAGATCAACCACCCCGATGGTGGTCAACATGTGAGGACTCGAGTATGCCCATCGTACCTTCAGAGTACGCCCCACGTACTCGCACTGGGTTAATCTAGTTGAGTTGACTCGATTGGGTTGACTCAGATTACTTAGTTGGTTTGACCACTTGACTTTGACTTTGACCAAGTTTGATCTTAAGGGTATTTTGGTTATTTTAGGAATTCTAATTAAGATTGGTCATTTGGTTGGAATAGGAGGCAGTTGGAGTTGAGATTCGGAGTTGAGACCTTATCAGCTTTTGTCTAGTTTGTGAGGTGAGTTTTTGAAACATCCCAAAAGTACGATCCAAAATTTTCATTTTTAATTTATAATTAATACCATAGTAACCCAAATCATCTCATAAAAACATAAGTGATAGTAGCTCAAAACATCATATCAAAACATTGTATCAAAATCACATATACAAATATCAGAGCAAATCATCCCAGGCTAAACGTTGTGGTGTGTGCAATGCAGTCATCCCGAGCTCTTCCCCTTAGTAGTGGAAGTACCTGAAACCAAAACTGAAAACTGTAAGCATAAAACGTAGTGAGTCTCCCCAAACTACCATATATCATACACATATCACATAATCACATATCAGCATAACTTAGGCCTAGCCCACTACATCGGGCCCCGCCCGACATCGGACCGAAATCCGGAATCGGGCCCCGCCCGACATCGGATAAACATTCCTCGGGCTTGCCCGGCATCGGACCGAAGTTTGGAAACATATACACCTACATCGGGCACATCCTGACAGCGGACCTTAGTTCGACATATGCTAACATACATAAACGGGATGACATTGGTGCCTTCGACCCTTTCCTTCTAGAGGAAAACTCACCTCAGATGTCGACTGAAATAGCTGAACGTCTCTGCTCCTGCAACCGGCTCTACTAGTTCCCTATACAAAACAACCCCTTAGATACCATTCCTTACATCAAGACCCCATCACGGGTCAACCTTGGTCAAAGTCAAGGTCAAAGTCAAAGTCAACGCTCGGTCAAAGTCAACACTCTGAGTTGACTCAACTCGTCTAGTCACCCCCCTGACTCATCGAGTTCCCTTGCTACTCATAGTCATGATAAAACGAATGTCAACTCATTGAGTCCCTCCTCAGAATCGTCAAGTCCTACCCTTTACAGAATCAGGACAAATCGACACAACTTGTCTGTTGCTACATCTTAATGGATTAAGCCACTACTCTTCAGATCTAAGCTTCATACTTCTCATATTCACTGAAAATGTCCTTTTAAGGGTAAAGTTTCCAACTTTACCCATCAATACCCTCACTTAATGGGTTTAGCTCAAACCCTAACTCGTTAGGACTTAGATCTTGATCCTAAAGCCATCAATACTCTAAAACAAGGCATGTAAATTGAGATTTGGACCCTAGACACTATAATAACACGTAAAGCTTCCACCTTTCTATCCATGCATGGCCTTTTGGAGCTTAAAAGGCCAAAATGACATCCTATAGCTTGCATGGGGCTTCAACGGCCATAAAGTTTGCACCTTTATGCCATGAAATCCCTCCATTATTCTAGATCTGATGGTTTACTCACTTGGGACGTCGATATCCCAAAGATCAAGCTTCTTGGACTAAAAATCCAATAAAATGATAATAAAGAGATCTAAGACGTTACTAAGCAAGTTTGAGACTTGTTTACTAGAAAATGATGAGAATGAAATGGAGTCTCTAGATCTACTAGCTTCTTCTTGAATCCCCAAGCTTCTCTTTCCTTCACAAGCTTCAACACACAAAGTTGCACTAAAAAATGGCCCACAAGCTCACAAATGCATTAGGGTTTCTAATCTAGGGTTTGGGACTTGGAGGCTGGAAATGAGGCCAACATGTGGTGATTAAGATGCTTAAATAGGGAGCAAAACCCCAAAATTAGGGTTTCATTCTAGCATCCCTACTCGTCGAGTTGAGGGCTCTCAACTCGTCGAGTAGTCTTTATAACCCGCATTCAAATTCCATTCATACTCGCCGATTTTGGGCCTCCAACTCATCGAGTTTCTATACAAAAATGAAAAAAATCCTTAATTAAATACATACAATTCTCCTCCACTTGTCTTAGACTTCGTCCTCGGAGTCTGCTGCATCGGGAAACAACTCTGGGTAATGCCCCCTCATCTCATCCTCGGGCTCCTAAGTCCACTCTGAGCCCTTGCGGTGCTGCCACTGCACCTTCATCAGCTCCACCCTCTTGTTCCTCAACTCCTTCGTCTTCTTGTCGAGAATAGCTATTAGTCTCTCGGTGTAGTTCAGGCTATCGTCAACCTGTATATCCTCTAAAGGCACAACTGTGGAGTTATCCATTAAGCACTTCCGCAACTGGGAGACATGAGAAGTGTTGTGGATCTGGTTGAGCTTTGCTGGAAGATCCAATCGATACGTCACCTTTTCCACACAGTTTATAACTCTGAAAGGACCGATGTACCTGGGGCCCAGCTTGCCTCGCTTCCTGAACCGGATCACACCTTTCCAAGGTGACACCTTCAGGAGAACCATGTCGCCCACCTGAAACTCCAAGTCTGAACGACGCTTGTCGGCATATCTTTTTTGCCAACTCTGAGCGGTCTGGAGCCTGCTCTGGACCTGCTAGATCCTCTCAGTAGTCTTGAGTACTACCTCAGTACTCCCCATGACTCTCTGACTGACCTCGCCCCAATAGATTGGGGTCCTACACTTCCTACCATAGAGCATCCTGAAGGGAGGTTGATCTATTCCAGCATGGTAGTTGTTTTTATATGAAAATTCCACTAACAGAAGATACGTATCCCAACTGCCTCCAAAATTCAATACACACACACATCATGTCCACTAGAGTTTGAACATCCTCTCACTCTGCCCGTAAGTCTGAGGGTGGAAAGAGGTACTAAAGTGGAGACCAGTACCCATCTCGTCGTGAAACCGCTTCCAAAATCTGGAAGTGAAACGAACATCTCGGTCTGACACTACCGAAATGTGCACTCCATGACATACCAACACCTCGCGAATGTAGATCTCGGCTAGCTTCTCGGTCGATATACTCTCCTAGATCGGTATGAAATGAGCACTCTTGGTCAACCGATCCATGATGACCCATATCGAGTCTACTCCACGTGCCGTCCTGGTAAGCTTATTGATGAAATCCATAGTGATGTCTTCCCATTTCCACACGGGAATATCCAACGGCTGCATCTTGTCGTGCAGTCGTTGGTACTCGGTCTTGACCTTCCTGCAGGTCAAATACCATTTCACATACCATGCTATGTGTAACACCGTGAAAATTTACAGCCAATTTAAACTATTCAAAAAAAACCCCACATTCATTAAGTTATTACAAAAAGGTTTTCAGTTCATTTATTATCAGAGTATCCGTGCTGACAGGATGACACATCCTTCAACTCCCGAGCAACTCCCATGAACTCTCCTCTGCAATCACATACACATGCTGAACCTGCTCTAACTTCCTCAGGCTGGAAAAACCCGACACACTGACGATACCTCCAAATATTCCCAGGATGAATTACCGCTGCATACATAACCTCCTGATCACAACCATACCGGAAATCCAAGGCTCCATCCTTGCATCCCTTCTGAATTCCTCTGGTTCTATACCACCGGAAATTCTTTCGCAACCTCAACAGACACCCAATCCGGATGTGCTTCCATACCACTGGCACAATCATAGTGCTCAACAACCATAATTGAAATACTCTCAATCATCCATTCTCACTACTACTTTCACTTCCGTGAACCAACACTTCCTCCCGGAGTTACATACCTTTCCCTTTCCTTATCCAAGGAAATCTACTTGCCAACCTTGCCACTTCAGACAAGTGCCATGGTGCTCATACCCCACTCTACACTATCCCTTGTAGAGTAACCACTACTCCATGCATCGCACGTGCTCTGAATCTGCTCGCAAAGACTCTCGGGTCCGTGCACTTCCTTCAACTAATATGATCAATACCAGGGGTCAGACCCACTGCTTGTTACTGCATAGCAACATACTCAAATCACTTTCTGCAAACAGATCTATCAACACTTACAGAGTCTTCAGCATGACTGGACCGCCTTACCAGGCCTTCAACCAATCTGGACCACTCTCAGAACCTTCAGCATGTCTGGACCGCCCTCCAGGGCCTTCAGCCTGTCTGGACCATTCTCCGAGCCTTCAGCCTGACCGGTACGCCCACCGGCCTTCAGTCTCCCGGACCGCTCAAACTATCATACATCATCCCGAACTATTCCTCCCGGGAATCTCTCACATACAAACTGTTCTAGCCCTCTAGGGGTTCCGAACTCTAACTCCATTCCATATACTCAGATCCTGGCCTAATCCTAGGCCTCACAACAGCCAATCACCCTTTCCGAAATCCTTGGTTTGTACTCCGCCCCATCGTTCTGTCACTTACTCATACCAGCCCACACTCTTGGCCAACTGAAACACTTCTGGATCCCAAACAGCTAATCAAACTCTAATGCTTATCGACCCTCCTGAGAATTTTCCAATTCTCCCCCACTCAGAGCACTGACTTCCAACCACCGGTGACCCAACCGACATCACTTAAACAACCTTACTCAACACTTCCCCCCTATCCATGAACTGATTCCCTCTAAAACGAGCAACCTCCACAAAATCACTCCTCCGGCATCGTACATCTCGAAGTCTAAGGGAGTTCGACTCTCCGCTGAACACTTCTCAAATCACAATTGCTATATCTGGAAACCAGACCATACAACCAAATTCTAACAATCAATCCCTTGGATGCTAACCATTTACAACTCCTGACTACTATCACTTCAACCAACCCATGAAACACAAAGAACGGCGAATAAAATACAACACCACGAATAACAAGATAACCAGCAACAACGAAACAAAAACATACCCGCAACCGCATCCGGCTCTGCCCTGACCTCCTCTACTGTGAGCTGAAAAGTGCGCCCCTGAGCCCTTGGAGGCTCCGCTCCACCCTGGCCCCCGCCAGTAGTCCTCAAAGTGGCCTGAGCTGGAACCTGCATTGGCCTGGAAACAAGCTATGGACAGTTGGCCCTCATGTGACCAACCTGATTGCACTGATAACAAATCATCATATCCTGAACCGGGGCTGACTGACTGCAATCCCTCGAATAATGCCCCTCTCTCCTGCACTTGTGGCACGCACCATCGGACCTACAAACTCCGGTATGACCCTTCCCGCACTTCTCACAAGTGCGGCCGCTCTGACTGCCCAACCTGGAATCAACAGTCTTGGACCGTTTCGACGCTGGCTGCAACTATAACGAGGCTTGCCTCTGCTCTCTCAACTGTAACTCAATATCCAACTCACGCCATCGAGCGGCCTCCTGCAACTCCAGCAAGGTCTCGCACCTCTGCGTAGACACGAACTGCTTGATATCCCTCTTAACCATACTCACAGATCGGGACATCTGAGCCTGCTCTGAAGCAAACTCATGGCAAAACATCGCCCTCTCCGTGAACATCCTGGTGATCTCCGTCACCGACTCTGAATCCTGCTTCAGCTCCAGGAACTCTTGAGCCAACCTCTCTCTCTCAACCTGTGGAACATAACGAGTACTAAACATCTCTCGAAACTGATCCCATGAAACCGCAGCCCGCTGCGCATCCGAATAAGATCCCGTGGTCAACCTCCACCAATCCTTCGCCCCGAGCCTCAAAAGGTTCAGAGCACACCTCACCCTCTTATTCGCAGGGTAATGGAACCTTGTCCCTGATAAGAACTTGCTTCTGCTTCATGAATGAACTCTTCGTGGTTGCCTGGTTATCACTGCAAGATCACAGAGAACAAGGGCCGTCAGCCGCTTTCCGGGAGGGGCTCCCAGAAGAACGCTCCGACGGTCAAGTTAGGGGATGATTTAGGGTTTGTGCATGCGTTCCCTAGAAGGGACAGAGAACTTACCTCGCTGGTTTGAGAATGCATCCTTTTATACGTAGCGCTCCTGCCTGGTCCGTACCAAACATGATCGCTTTTGGGGAGACGGGATCAGAGGCGCTGATTGGAGGGTCGTGCGCCCTCAACCGCTAGAGCGCTCTCATTGCCTCCGACTGTAATTCTCTGACCCTACTGTTTGTCTCCTGGCCGTACCTTTTGTCTTGGAGCAAGGAGCATCACTTTGAGGGTGCGAGCCTTCCGTCTGGGCGTTTCGCTCCCGGGGGCACCAGCGGACGCTGAGCCTGCTAGGCTGGGCCTGGCTGGTGTGCCCGGCTCTAGGGCTTGGACGAGGCTCTGCTGTGCTGCCCTAGGCACACCATCAAGTCCCCCAGTCCAATAGCCGTAGCGTTGCAGCGCTAGTTATAGCGTTCTGGACTTAATTGATTGACGCATGTTCGTTTTCCTCTACCCGCCACTCCGTTTTTAATGGTGACGTGACTGCGCATGACTGCTGGCAGTTACGACATTACGTCAGATATTTAAATGTCCCGCCTCTTCCCCTTCTTTAAGAGGGTATTTGCATAGTTTCTTTCACTTCATCTGCTCCTCCCTTTCTCTTCGTGCTCATCCTTCTTTCCCTTTCATGGCTAACCTTCCCGGAATCGTCCCTTCTGCTGCCGAGTATCGACAATTGGAGGCCACGTATGGCTTATCTTCCTTAGAAAGTGAGGAATTTCCCTCTCCTGGCTCTAGCATCTCTTCCCCTCCCCCTGGCAAAATTGGGGTTTTCCTGAAAACCCTAGATGCTGGTATACGATTTCCCCTGACGCACTTTCAAGAGGAAGTCCTTCAAAAGGATGGTTGTAGTCTTCAGATGTTGACCCCCAATGTTGTCAACAAAGTGGTTGCCTTCGAGATGATCTGTAGGGCAAACGGGTACCTTCCCGACTACCTTGTCTTCAAGTTCTTTTTTCGATTCTACATCACCAGAGACAAATGTACTTTCTCAGTCCGGCGAGGGGGACACGCCTTAGTTCCCGATGGGCGTACCCCCAAGAACTGGCAGGACAAGTGGTTATGGGTGAATCAAGAGTTGGTTGGAAGTAGCCGCTACCGTGCCAATGCATTCGCTGATACCATTCCTAAGTTTTTCCCCCACAACCAGGGTGTTGTCGATTATCTGAAGAGTGTGCAGGTATCCGCCGAGGATTACTCTGAGGCGCTTCTTTCTGGGGTGGGGATGAGTCCTTCTTGGAGGCGGCGTGGCAAGATGGCAGTGTTCTTCTCCGTCGTTGATGGTCAGTGTAGTATCTTCCCCCTTTTCTTTTCTTGTTTCTCCTTGTTGCTTCCGTGTTTTTAATATTTCCATTCTGCTTCCCCCCAGGCACTGAGTCTTCTTTGTCTATGGATGAGGTGTTGCGTAAGCGCTATCGGGGCAAACTGTAGTTTCGTGAGGTAGACCTAGTCGATGGCCTTCCCCCTCCTCACCGGGCAGACCGGCTTACTCTGACCATTGCTCTTCCTGTTCCTCCAGTAAGCTCATCGGCGTCTAAGGAGGATCCGTTGCACGCTCGCCCCATCTCCTCTGTCATGCCCATGGGCGGCGTTCCCTCTTCCTCCCTGGAAGACAGTGAAGATAGCAAAGAAGGTATCATTGCTGATGTTTGGCGGATGCAGGCGAAACGGAAAGCTATGCAAGCCATGGGCGAGCCGGTTACTGGTTCTCCCCCTGCCACCAAGCGGGTGCATACTAGGCGCAACTTTTCTCGCCTGCTGAGTTCGATGAGTTCCACACCAGTGAGTTCCACATCCACTGGCGTGGTTGTGATTCCCGATGATGATGCACAACAGTCTGAGGGAATCAACAGGGCGACTGAACAGCTCGTTATTTCAGATTTTTCTTCCATTCCTTCTCCGACTATTCCGTTTGTTCCCTCCAAGCTTTCCCCGGCGAAGGGCTTTGGCCCCCATGGGCCGGTTACAGTTTCCAAAGATGGTGGCCCTGGTGATGGTGCTTCTGGGTCTACGGTTTTTGTGCCATCTTTGGATCTTCGCAACGATTCTCGTCTTTCTGTGCATGCCAATGCCTTGGAATTCTCGCGCCACGCCTTCCCTCCAACTGCAGTTGAGGATATGGAGGCGATGGGAAATCCTGCCCTTGCTCACAATATGGCTTATGCTGCTGCACAGGCCATGTTTTATCTTTTTGCAGGTTCCCAGCGTGTCCATACCCTTGGCAAGGTGGAGGCCACACATGCCACCTGTGGATCGCGTGTGGCTAGTTTGGAGCATTGTCTGAGTGAGCTTGGTGATGATCTTCATTATTATGAGAAGAAATGTGAGTTGCTAGCATCCGAGAAGAACATTCTTGATGAGTCTAGGGCTGCATTGGATGCCAGGGTTGACTCTCTCACACAAATGAATGAAGGTTTAATGATCCAGGTTGAAAGTCTTGAGCGTGATGTTGTCGATCGCGACAAGCTTGTATCGCCACTACAGTCAGATGTGGACGCTGCTCGACGAGACTTGGATTGGTTGTTGCATGTCGGCGTTGTTCGTATTGTTGATAAACTGATAGAGCACCCTAACTTTACCAACGCCATCAGTCTTATCCGCCATGCTGCGTACATGGCTGGGGTTGAGTCTGTTCAGAAGACTTCAGGTGGCGGTGGGAGTGGGGAGGCGGTTGTTGGTGCGTCGTCTGTTGGTCCCGTGGTTAGTATAAATGATGCTCTTTTGTCCTTTGCTAGTATGGATCATGCAAGTCTGTTAGGTTTGGGGTAGGTGGGTATTGAAGGTTTGCGGGAGTTATGCTCCTTTGGTGGTTCAGAGGGCACGCCAGAGAGTATTGTGGGTCATGATATGGTGTTGGTGATGGGTGCTAACATGGAAGGCGATGGTAAGGATCATGGGTCTGGTGGTGGTGGTGAGCGTGGTTTTGGGGCGAGTGTTGGTGATGGCAACCTTAGTGAAGTAGTTGTGGATGATGGAGAAGGCGATGGTTGGGTGGTTGGGGAAAATGCTGGAAAGAGTGTTAGGGAGGAGGCTGTAGCAGGTGAGAAGGATGTTCGTGGGGATGGTCGGGAGTCGTAAGATTTCTCTCTTTCTGTTAGTTTAGTATGTGATGTTTGAACTTCTAAAATAGTATTTCGCTTTCTTGGATGTATATTTGGCATGTTTTAGGCATTATCTATTGTCTACCTGTTTTGTTTTGTGTTTGGCTTGCTCGTTTACTGCGCACTATTCAGGATATACAGTGCCTTGATGCACCGGGCACTTTGCTTTGCCCTTGCTACTATTGACACACTAAGTGTCCATATTGGACGCACTTAGCATCCATGATTGGATTTCGCATGTAATCATTCAATCATTAGACTAATACGCTAAGTATATAAAAATCAGCAATTACATTATCATTTCATTAACCGCGGGTTTTTTGAATACACTAAGTGTTGAACTCATGACGTTTAGCATGGTATTTTTAAATACACTAAGTATTGGACTCATGTCTCTTAGCATGGAATTATATATACACTAAGTATTGAACTCATGTCTCTTAGCATGGAATTTTAAAATACACTAAGTATCAGGTTCATGTCTCTTAGCATGGAATTTTAAATACACTAAGTATTGAACTCATGTCTCTTAGCATGAACAAATTGATAGATTTTAGCCATAAGAACTTTCCTATGTGCGCATGCAAAACCCTAATGCTTGGATCTAGGCTTTCTAATTAAACATGCTTTTGAATCCAAGACTTCTAATGACTATTTAAGAATAAGAACAATGATAAACCAGATCTAGAATCATACCTTTGAATTCCTCGTTGATCTTGTTGTCTTGGAGCTTCTAGAGTCACAATTGTCACTCCTCTAATGGCTTACAAACACCAATAGCAAGAAAGATGAATTAGGAGAGAGGAGAGGGGAGGAAATCGGCCAGGGTTCTCTTACTTTAAGGTGAAGTACCGATTTCCCTTACCCATGGGGTCTATTTATACTTGTAGACTCCTTAAGGGTTACAACCTAAACCCTAATTGGATAATCTTCTCTTAAGGCTATCCAAATCCATTCCATAGATAACTCCTTGGACGATTTTGAAGCTATCCTAGCTTCTAGAATCCGTCCATTATATATCTATATGGATTTACAGTCTAAAGTTTAACTATCAAACAATTAACAGTTTATACCCTCTTATTTAATTAATCTCTTTAAGTCACCAAATTAATTCCAATTAATTCTATAACTTATATATTAATCAAATAACAATATATTATTCTTTATACTATTCTAATAATATATTAATAATATTTACTCTCTCTTAATAAATCATCCTATCAAGTTGCTATGGTGAAGGCAACCCAAAAGGACCATGCACAACCGGGTCAAATACTTGCCTAATATAGTTGCAGCCTTAGACACTATTCCAACAGTCTCCCACTTGGATAAGTCTAGTAACTATATGCACAAGTACAATTCGGTTTGCAATCGTAGCTCTCAAAGACGCTGTCAAACTCTGATCTAATCAATCTTGTCCTTTAGATAAGGGATCGTGCAGTCCTCTGTTAGATATCTTGTTGACAATCCTATGGAATGGTTAGTCAAGCATTTAGGTTTCTCGATCTCTAATTTATTCGACATAGAACTTAATCGAACACATCAATTCAGTTCTGACCGGGCCCGACACATAAGTCAAATCAAATCATCGAGCGGCCGAGATATCGCTTTTACCTTCTTAGATAAAAGTCACAGATAAACTTCGACTTATATGCATTTACTTATTCATTAATCAACTATACACAACAATGCGTTTTATAACATTGAGTTACCAATGCGTTTTCGCATTATCAATATACAATCAATTAACAAATAACAAACCATATATCTAGGTTTTAAGACTATATGATATTATCGTCTTGCGATCACCCTTTTATATCATATTCCATAAGGTGATTCCAGCAAGCGCGGGTTTGTTCCAATGCTCAAAACCAGTTCATAAGCACTCATGAATTTCGTAGCAACCCTTTGCTATGTCTAATACCATTTAGACATTCTACGCACCGATTCATGAAAATCTTCATTCATATCTACTCCCAACATATGAACGATTGTGGACAATTTGAACAATTCGATTATTCCTAATAAACTCAATTATTCTGGAAGTCAAAACATGCAAAGTGAAACAATAGCTAAATAATTAACATAGGACAGTAACATTACTTATAAATAAAACTCCTTTATTTAATCATCAAATGTTAATTACATTTATCTATTACACGTTTCTAATAATATCTAATCTATGCTAATATCATCCTTCAGCCCAATACTCCTAGCATGTTGCAAGTGCTTAACCCTACTCAGTCCCTTCGTAAGCGGATATGCTGGGTTATCCTCCGATGATATCCTCTTCACTACGAGTTGTCCTTCTTCTACACGATGTCTAATAAAGTGATATTTTCTGTCGATATGTCGTGATCTACCATGATCCCTCGGTTCCTTGGTCAAGGCAACCGCTCCTTCGTTATCACGGAAAATCTCCATGGGCTCCTTTATGGCAGGTACAACTCCAAGATCACCGATGAAGTTCTTCAGCCATATTGCCTCCTTCGACGCTTCGTTCGCTGCAATGTACTCTGATTCGCACGTTGAATCAGCTACAGATTCCTGCTTGGAACTCTTCCATGTCACTGCTCCTCCATTCAGGGTAAAGACCCAGCCCGACTGCGAACGGTAGTTGTCCCTGTCGGTCTGAAAACTGGCGTCACTATACCCTCGCACCTTCAAGTCATCACTTCCTCCGAGGACTAAGAACCATTCCTTCGTCCTCCGAAGGTACTTAAGGATACTCTTTACCGCAATCCAATGTGCTCTGCCAGGATTCCCTTGATATCTGCTAACCATGCTCAAAGCGAAGGCTACATCAGGGCGAGTACAAGTCATAACGTACATGATTGAGCCAACTGCGGAAGCGTATGGTACTCGGCTCATTTCTGCTATCTCAACTTCGGTACTCGGACTTTGAGTCTTACTCAACTTGGCATTACTTTGTATCAGTAATTCTCCCTTCTTCGAGTTTTCCATGCTAAAACGTTATTACCTTCTCCAAGTAAGTATTATGACTAAGTCCAATTAGTCTCTTACTTCTTTCTCTTACTATCCTTATTCCCAAAATGTAAGAAGCCTCTCCGAGGTTCTTCATAGCGAAGCACTTCCTGAGTTAGGACTTAACCTCCTGCAAAGTCGGGATGTCGTTTCCTATGAGTAATATGTCATCGACATATAGAACGAGGAAGCTTACTACACTCCCACTGGCTTTGACATATACACATGATTCGTCTTCGCTTCGTACAAATCCAAATTCTTTGACTTTCTCATCGAAGCAAAGATTCCATCTGCGAGACGCTTGCTTAAGTCCATAAATGGACTTCTCAAGCTTACACACTCTATTTGGATGCTTCGGATCCACAGACCCCTCTGGCTGAGCCATGTAAACATCCTCAGCCAACTTTCCGTTAAGGAAAGCGGTCTTGACATCCATTTGCCAAATCTCATAATCATGAAATGCGGCAATTGCTAGCATCACTCTAATAGATTTAATCTTCGCAACTGGTGAAAAGGTCTCATCATAGTCAACTCCGGGAGTTTGAGTGAAGCCCTTCGCAACCAATCGCGCTTTATATGTGTGTACGTTTCCATCCACGTCGGTCTTCTTCTTGAAGATCCATTTGCACCCAACGATCTTACGTCCGGGCACATAATCAACCAAATTCAAAACTTGGTTGTCATACATGGATTGGATCTCGCTATCCATTGCCTCTTTCCATTTCACAGACTCCGGGCCTGCCATGGCTTCCTTATAGCTATTAGGTTCATCAAGATTTATTAGTGTACCATCACTAATATACGTGTCCCCTTCGGTAGTAATATGAAAACCATAAAACTGGGGTTGAACTCTAACTCTATCGGAACGTCTAAGAGGTAAGGACTCGTCAATCGGTTCAATCGGAGTTTCCTCCTCGGGTTGAGTGCCAGCGGTAGAGGTTCCTTCATCTATCGACTCTTGAATCTCTTCAAGCTCGATTTTCCTCCCACTATCTCCTTGGCCTATGAGTTCTCGCTCTCGGAAAACTCCTCTCCTCGCAACAAAGACAACATTGTCCTTCGGTCTATAGAAGAGATATCCAAAGGATGTCAGCGGGTAGCCGATGAAAATACATCGCTCGCTTCGAGGTTCGAGCTTGTCGTGAGTATCTCGTCTTACAAAAGCCTCGCAACCCCAAACCTTGATATGTGCCAACGAGGGAACTTTCCCTATCCACATCTCGTGAGGTGTTTTGGAAACCTTCTTAGTAGGGATTCGGTTAAGGATATGGGCAGCAGTCTCTAAGGAATACCCCCAAAAAGAGATAGGTAGTGAAGCACGAATCATCATAGAGAGAACCATATCCAATAAGGTTCGATTACGCCTTTCTACCACACCATTCAATTGCGGTGTCCTAGGAGGCGTCAATTGCGAAACTATTCCACACTCCTTGAGATAATCGTGGAATTCAAGACTTAGGTACTCTCCTCCTCGATCGGATCGAAGCATCTTGATTTTCCTGCCCAATTGATTCTCCACTTCATTCTTGAACTCTTTGAACTTTTCAAAGGTTTCTGACTTTTGCTTGATTAAATAGATATACCCATATCTAATATAATCATCGGTAAAGGTCACGTAGAAGCGGTTTCCATCCTTCGTGGTTGATCTAAACGGTCCACATACATCGGTATGTATTAAGTCCAATAGACCCTCACCTCTTTCACACGTACTCGTGAAGGGTGATTTAGTCATCTTTCCAAGTAAACAAGATTCGCATGTGTCATCTTCCCTAAGGTCGAATGACTCCAACACTCCATCCTTTTGGAGTTGGGCTATGCGTTTCTTGTTGACATGTCCGAGATGACAATGCCACAAGGATGCTTTATCCATACTAGTGGAAGAATCTATATTCAAAACATCATTTCCTAAGTTATCAACAATCATAACAGTTTCATAAATTCCATTACATGGTATAGCTTCAAAGTAAAAGACACCATTTAGATAAGCCAAAATAGAACCATTCTCATTATTAAAAGAAAATCTAAATCCTTGTCTATATAAACCATGAAATGAAATGATGTTTCTAGCCATTTCTGGCGAATAGCAACAATTGTTCAAATCTAAACACAAATTATTCCTAAGCACTAAAGAATACACTCCAATCTTGGTCACAGGCGACGATCTTCTGTTCCCCATGATTAGATTGATTCTTCCTTGCTCCACATCCCTACTTCTTCTTAGTCCCTGCACATTAGAACAAATGTGGTAACCGCAACCGGTATCAAGAACCCAAGAAATAGCATGATTAGAATCGTTAGATTTAATTGTGTATATACCTGCGAAAGATGGCTTGATCTTTCCTTTTTTGATTGCTTGCAGGTACTCTGGGCAGCTTCTCTTCCAATGTCCTATCTTGTGGCAGTGGTGGCACTCTGCCTCCTTCGGGTTAGGGCAGGGCTTAGCGGGATCAACTTTGGTCCCACTAGAAGAGGCACCATCTCGGGCTTTAACCTTGTGATAGTTCTTAGACGAAGCCTTCCTCTTCTTTCCCTTTCCTTGACCAATAGCCAAGACAGGAGCAGCAGGTGGATTGGGAGTTGGTGCAACAGACTTGTCTTTGAAGTTGCTCTCAGCAACCCTCAAGAGACCTTGGAGTTCGCTTAAGGTGACCTCCTCTTTGTTCATGTGTTAGGTCATGCTAAATTGGTTGTACATTGGAGGCAAAGAGTGAAGCACCATGTCGATCGCCAAGTCTTCCCCAAAGTCAACATTTAACTTGCGAAGGCGGTCGACATACCTTTGCATCTTTTGCAGGTGCACGGTAAGAGATTCTCCATGACCCATCTTAGCGGAAATCATGTTGGTGAAAATCTCATAACGCTCTTGTCTCGCGTTCTAGTGGTATCTCTCCAATAAGTCTTGATGCATCTCGTACGGGTACATGTCCTCGTAGGACTTTTGGAATTCAGAGTTCATGGTGGCAATCATGATGCAATGTACCTTCGTTGCATCTCGCTCATGAGTTTCAAAAGCGGTGATTTCAGCCGGAGTAGCAATTTCAGGGTTGATCTTCTCGAGCTTCTCATCGAGGACATACTCCTTATCCTCATAGCGAGCAATGATGCAAATGTATCTTATCCATTCGCTAAAGTTCGTTCCATCGAAGGTGACCTTTTGGCAAAGGCTCATCAACGTGAAAGAACTAGCAGCAGCGTTGTTAGCGTTCGACATCTACAAATAGAAAGGGAAAAGATAGATTAGAATAAGAATCCCTAATTATCACCCAATAAGAAAAATTAGGGCTAGGATCCAACAATAACATTTACATACTAGAAAAGGGATGCCGTAATCTAACATGCAAATAAATTGAAGGTAAGTGAATGACGATTCACTAATTCTCCACCATAAAAAACTATCTATTAGACCTAAATGTATTGAGAATTCCTAGGTTCGGATGAGATTCATTGAAACTATTCAATGGCATGTTTAAATCTCGATATGCCCCTCTTGTTTGTGACTGGGATACCGAGGATCACAAAGCGGGTGTGAATTACCATGCAAATTCACATGGTGCCTTCATTGTAACGATCACCTATTCGATGTGCCGGTAAACCACACACGCTCCATCGAACTATGATAAACAATGAATCACCCTTCGCCACCTTTGCTTAAAACCAATTAGTGTGCCGGTAAACCACACACGCTCCACTAACTTCTTAGCAAGGGTGCAAAGTGTAATTTCATGGGATTGCATCAATTCACTTTTCCTAAAGTAACTAAGATTGGGAAATTTTAAAATATGTGTAGTTACTTTGTATTACTTATTATAGTTTTAATGAGAGGATGAGGTTGCCCTATCCTACCCGTTCGGCTAACGACCCTCCACCAATCAAGCAAGCGGTGGGTGTGAGTGTACACCCATTAAGCGCCATTTTATAGGCCGCAACCTTATACCCACCTTATAGATCGGCTTCGTGAATGAGGCCTACTAACGGTAAGACTAACATTTAGTTATACATATATATATATATATATATATATATATATATATATATATATTATTCTAGTAATATCATATTAGTATAGGGTTGTATTTTAAACATTTTAAAAACTAGGGTTTGAAATTTAAATTGTCTAAATTAAAACTTTTAATTACAAAATATAAATTTCAAAACTTGAGGGCAAGTTTTAAACATTTAAAACATGGAGGATCAAATAACAAATAATTCCAATTAACAATTAATTTCCTAATTATCTATATTTGATTTATTCAAGATTTCTTGCAAGATAATTACCAAAATAATCAAAATAATTAATTAATTATCATATAAGGAAATTAAATATTTTATTAGTTGATAAATATCTTTAATTAGATCAAGATAATAGTCATATATATCAAAAAATCGGATTAGGGTTGATCTAATATGATTAAGGTAAGTTTCCATAAGATAATCATGAAGAAATCCCGAATCTGGCCATTCCTGACGCTTCGACTCGCCGAGTGCACAAAGGGACTCGCCGAGTCAGGCCAACTCGCCGAGTCCATGACTCAGAAACACAAAATCAAATTTTGCAGTTATGTTTCAGACAATTAAGCAACAATTTAATGAAAACCAAGCTAGTCTCTGATACCACTGATGAGTTTTAGCCATAAGAACTTTCCTATGTGCGCATGCAAAACCCTAATGCTTGGATCTAGGCTTTCTAATTAAACATGCTTTTGAATCCAAGACTTCTAATGACTATTTAAGAATAAGAACAATGATAAACCAGATCTAGAATCATACCTTTGAATTCCTTGTTGATCTTGTTGTCTTGGAGCTTCTAGAGTCACAATTGTCACTCCTCTAATGGCTTACAAACACCAATAGCAAGAAAGATGAATTAGGAGAGAGGAGAGGGGAGGAAATCGGCCAGGGTTCTCTTACTTTAAGTTGAAGTACCGATTTCCCTTACCCATGGGGTCTATTTATACTTGTAGACTCCTTAAGGGTTACAACCTAAACCCTAATTGGATAATCTTCTCTTAAGGCTATCCAAATCCATTCCATAGATAACTCCTTGGACGATTTTGAAGCTATCCTAGCTTCTAGAATCCGCCCATTATATATCTATATGGATTTACAGTCTAAAGTTTAACTATCAAACAATTAACAGTTTATACCCTCTTATTTAATTAATCTCTTTAAGTCACCAAATTAATTCCAATTAATTCTATAACTTATATATTAATCAAATAACAATATATTATTCTTTATACTATTCTAATAATATATTAATAATATTTACTCTCTCTTAATAAATCATCCTATCAAGTTGCTATGGTGAAGGCAACCCAAAAGGACCATGCACAACCGGGTCAAATACTTGCCTAATATAGTTGCAGCCTTAGACGCTATTCCAACACAAATATACTCTAAGTATTTGGGTGCGATACACTCAACGAGACGTCAACCAACTGGGGTTGCCTCCCTTTCCTTTTTTTCCTTGCCTTAGAAAAAATATTTCTTTAAGATCCTCGCATTCCATGTTCTTGGAATGGGCCTTCCTTCCATTGCCTCCCTTTCCGACGGCTGTTGTAGAACTTCCTTCGCCCAAAACACCCCTGTTGGTCGTTGTAGGCGGTGGTGTTTCGTCCAACGTCATCATGGGACGTATGGGACTAGTTGGTTGTCCCTCGCTACCGTTGGACGCCATTGATGTTTGTTTTTGTGCTTTTTGCTTGTGCTATTCGTCTCACAAACGGACGACGCCAAATGATGGAACCTTGTCCCTGATAAGACCTTGCTTCTGCTTCACGGATGAACTCTTCTTGGTTGCCTGATTATCACTACAAGATCACAGAGAACAAGGGCCGTCAGCCGCTTTTCGGAAGGGGCTCCCGGAAGAACGCTCTGACGGTCAAGTTAGGGGATGATTTAGGGTTTGTGTATGCGTTCCCTAGAAGGTCCAGAGAACTTACCTCGCTGGTCTGAGAATGCATCCTTTTATACCTAACGCTCCTCCTGGTCCGTACCAGACAGGATCGCTTTTGAGGATACAGGATCAGAAGCGCTGATTGGAGGGTCGTGCGCCCTCAACCGCTAGAGTGCTCTCATTGGCTCCAACGGTAATGCTCTGATCCTACTGTTTGTCTCCTGACCGTACCTTTTGTCTTGGAGCAAGGAGCATCACTTGGCGGGCGCGAGCCTTCCGCCTGGGCGTTTCGCTCCCGGGGGCGCCAGCGGACGTTGAGCCTGCTGCGCTAGGCCTGGCTGGTGTCCCCGGCTCTAGGGCTTGGATGCGGCTATGTTGTGCTGCCCTAGGCACACCATCACAGGGCATGAGCATGTGAAGAAACAACCCTCCACGACCGACAACCACCTCATAACAATGATCAGATCCTGAACTCCATCAAAAGTAGGGGCTTCGTATTATCGAAGTCCCAATACTAAAAACCCCGACCGGTTCCTCCACCTGTCGCTGCTATAGCCACTACAGCTGCCGCGACAACCGTCTCTGCAAGAGCCACATAGCGCTCATCAAAATACTCAACCATGGCGGTCTTGATCAACCCAAACATCTCCGGCATCTCCGCCCTGAACATAGCAGCAATCTCATCATGCAGGATCTCACGAATCCTAACATCCAACTCATCCGTACTCATCCGACCAATGACCTCGGGTGGAACTGATCCACCCTGACCGCCCTCTCCTGATCCCGATCCTGACCCGGATCCACCCCTGGCGTGCCTTGTAACCACCATACTGGAAATACACCGCCAGAAAATCAGATGCTTCCCCAATAACCTGGGAACCAACTCCCAACCCAACCCTAGGGGTTGTGACTTCCTTGATACGCGTATGGGTCCTGCGCTTTCAGTAGTACGGGCCCATACTACCTTCCACACCTACCCACATTTATATCAAGTATCACCACAACGCCCTAGCGATAAACATATACATGGCAACACTCAATCCTCAACTCTAGAGGAACTGATAACTACCCCACATAACACGGAACCCTAGGCTAGCAGGAATCATATAATCAGGAAATTATACCATGTAATTCCTGAAGATCCCTAGCCTAGTACTAGCATGCTGTTCTAACATATCACATAATCAAATAACTTGTATGGTATTTTGGGGTCTACTTACTGACTCTGGCTGATCGTACCTCCGCATCCTCCTCTACTTATTTTTGAAAACCATTTCAATTTCACTTTGAAAACCCTCCTTGATTTGAGACTGGATTCACACGAATGTTCCTCCAATTCACTCAAACCAAGGCTCCGATACCAACTTGTAACACCGTGAAAATTTACAGCCAATTTAAACTTTTCAAAAACAACCCATATTCATTAAGTTATTACAAAAAGGTTTTCAGTTCATTTATTATCAGAGTATCCCAAAAACATCAACATAAAACTGAGGAGTAGTACAATCACGTCTTCGCCTTGCCACGATCTCCTGAAGTACTTGAAACAATACACTGAAACTGTAAACCCGAAAGCTCAGTGAGTTACCCCCCATAATACCAACCACAATACCATACACATATCATATCATATCATAAACAGGACAGCCATGCATATCGAGTCTACAGTGTGACTGGTCCGCCTGCACCAGGCCTTTAGTCCACATGGTCCAATCTCTGAGTCTACAGTATGACTGGTCCGCCCGCACCGGGCCTTCAGTCCACCTGGTCCACTCTCTGAGTCTACAGTATGACTGGTCTGCCCGCACCGGGCTTCAGTCTGTCTGGTCCACTCTTCGAGCCTCGGAACGTCTGGTCCGCCCACTTGGGGCCTTCAGCCTATTCGGACCGCTCGTCGGGCCTTCAGTCTAACTGGTCCGCCCTGGGTATGTTGGCCTACAACACAAAGCAGGACCCGCCTCAACCCAACCCCAATCCAACAACCATGTGCACATAAACATATAATCATATAGCAATTCACAACTAATCAACCGATCTAGCAGGTCACATAACATAGCAACATCTTAACCAGGATACCGACCTAACCAGTCACTAACATAGCATCATCCTCTATACCAGGATACCGACCTTAACCAGGTCTCTAACATATACCATCCTAACTACCAGGATGCAGACATAGCAAAGCAATAACATAACAAACAACTACCCAGATTCCCATTCGATAAAGGGTCGGCCTTGGTGCCTTAGACCCTGTCGATATAGTGAGGATAACTCACCTCGCAAAGCCGATCTGCAGAAATAAGATCACGCTGCTCCAACCTCCGACATGAACTCCACCGCTGATCAAAACTAAGGGACTGAACTCAATAAGTATCAACAATTACCAGAATACCCCTGGGGTCAACTGGTCACCTCTTGGTCAAAGTCAAGGTCCTCAGTCAAAGTCAAAATCTCTGAGTGACTCTACTCGCCGAGTCACCCTGCTGACTCATCGAGTCCCTATGCTCTGAAAACTCCCATATCGTGACTCAACTCGCCGAGTCACCCCAAGACTCGTCGAGTCCAAGAATCTTTGAGTCCCATCCTGCTCAATTCACCGAGTCGTCCCTCGACTCATCGATTCACGACTCAACCAGAAACAGCTAGGGTTCCACGACCAGACTCACCGAGTCCAAGAATAGACTCGTCGAGTCCAAGGCAATCTTCAACAAACTCGTCGAGTTGTTCTTCCAACTCGTCGAGTTCCTGCCTATCTTCATGCAACTCGTCGAGTACACCCATGTGACTCGCCGAGTTACTACGGGACTCATGCTTAATCTTTAGTCCGACTCGTCGAGTCATCTCCCAGACTCGCCAAGTCTAACGTGAAGTTCCATAATCTCGAGTCACAAAGCCACTCCCTTACTCCAAACACTATATCAGGGTCCCTATGGTTCACTAGCAACATAAAGTTGCTACCTTTACGTGCTTCCATGACCCATTCATCAAAAACCAAGTTAAAATGGAACTTAACTAATTAGGGTTGGCTTTTGCATGGCTAATCAAAGGGCTTTCTTCACATAGAATCCATATGGAACTCAGATCCGGAGTTTCAACTCCAGATCTAACTCATGCATCAAGATCTCAACATAAATTCTTCCAAACAAACCCTAAAGCTACAAAAAGGTGGATCTAGAAGGAATAAAGCGAAGATGACGAATCCTTACCTCAAAACAACCTCCAACTGAAGAGTAAACCAAATCTCCTCAATCCTCCTTGATCCAAGCTCCTTAGTCTCCAAGATTTCCTTCTTAAATCATTTATCCAAGCTCCAAAATGCTCCCAAGGATCTTCTCTTATGATTTTAGGGCTTCTGGACCTTGGAGGGGTAATAAGGGGCCGAAATGGGGGCCTAAGGCTCCTTAAATAGGGTGCAAACCCTAGGAATTAGGGTTTCTCATTCCAGCACAGACTCGTCGAGTCCAACCTCTTACTCGGCGAGTCCGGTCACTTAACATGTGTCCAGCACACGCTTCGACTTGACGAGTTGAAGCTCCTACTCGCCGAGTCCTTCTTTTCCAAAATTACACTTTACCCCCTGAACTCTTGATTCTGACTTGGGATGTTACACTATGTCCCGCTTCATGCAGGGCCACCAATAATCAGGGCGAAAATCCCGATACATATTTGTCGCCCCGAGATGGATGGAGAACCTCAACTTGTGAGCCTCATCCATCACAACCTGGAATACACCGCCCCAGTACGGAACCTAAACCCTCCCATGTGTGACAACCCGAAGTTCGTACCATCGTCGAAACCTGTTTCCGCCTATAAATTCGTCTTTTTCAAATCATTTCCGTTTATGTTTTTAAATTTAAGTCATTTATTCCGTGACTTATATTATGAATTAATTAGTATCCAAACCCATTAGAAACTCAAGAAAACACCCCTATATGATAATTAGATAGATTTTAGAATTTGTCCCGCCGGGTTACGACGATTTAATCGGGTGCGACCAAAATCCCCGTTTAAAGTCGGTATCGGGTAGAATTCCACCGTGTCCCGAAATTAGGACCTATTTAAAGCTCAAAAGACTTCATTTGAAGCCTTTCCTCTCTCTCACTACTCTCTCTCTCTAACCTCTCTCCTCAAACTCAAGAATTAGGTCCAAAATCATCAAATTTAAGCTCCAAATCACCAAGGTAACTACCCTAACTCCTAGTATAACATCATAGACCTTCAAATTCGAGTTCAAATCATGGAATAGGACCATATTCATGTGTTTATCATCCTGGAACACCCTTGGGCCATGAACACATATAAAATGGGTCTTGGAGCCCCAAAACCCTTCCAATCGACCTTTGGAGCTTTGATATGACTTAGGGGCTTACCAAAATGGACTTAAAACACCTTGAACTTAATTTTTGGAGAGTAAACATGAGTTTACTGCCCAAGAACATGCTTGGGCCGTAAACTCCATATCATGGGGAGTAAACTCATTTTGAAGTGTTAAAATGCCATTTAAACACACCAATAGCCTTGGAATAAATTCTAGAATCAACCAAAAACAACTTATAAGCCTAAAACATAAGGGATCACCCCCTTAAGGAGTTCACGGCCATAAGAAGGAGTCTTGGGCCGTAAACTCCTAAAGCTATGTCAAATGGTGCCCAAATTTTACCCCTAGACTTGTAAAATAGCTTGAAATCACATGTGATTATTTAAGGACCACCAAAACATCAAGGATTTAGTGTGAGGGGAGTTTACGGCCATAAACTCCAAGCTTACTACCATAAACTCCAATAAATGGTCCATATGTGAGTCTAATCCACTCCTATGCCCTAGAATTGATCATAGCCAATTTTCCCAAGTCATATAAGGCCATTTAGCACCATAAAACCCTCACCCATGAGTTCACGACCGTGAACTCATGTGGAGTTGGTCTTAGGGCCGAAAACTCCATAAGGAGTTTACTCTCGACGAGTAAACACATTATCCCAGCCATATACGACCTTAGATGTCACCCGGGTCACTCCAAACACTTAATTTGAAGTGTTTTCGCGTCTTGGAGTGTATAATCGTATCTAATTAGTGATTTAAAGTCTAATTAGATACATTTGTATATCATTTCATATTACATAGGAACCTCGCGCGTTATCAAGCCCAGAACTGACACTTAGCATCCAATCCGACGCGTTTCTCGACCGGTGAGTTCATACCCCTACCCTTTTTCAATTGTTTTTCAAATGTTTTCAGGGTGAGAATACAAGCAAAAGTACAAGGAAATCTTGTACTCAAACTTATCATTTTCAGTTCAAATATCTATATTCTGTATGTTTTTAATATCGAAAATTGTGTTTATCAAATAGTTTGAAATACGAAGTTAGCTTTCAGACTAATCATGGGTATCTTGCTAAAGTGTTACAATATAAATTATATTTCATAATCTACGAATAATTCATACTAAAAATCCAATTAGTAACAGAACGAATACGAAAATACAATTAGGAACATAACGAATACGAAAATACAACTAGGAACAAAATGAATACGAAAGTATAACTAGGAATAGAACAAATAGGAATAATAAAGAAATAATGCGAAGGTAATAATAGGAACACGAATACGAATGCGAATACAAATATGAATACGAATAGGAATAGGACTAGGAATACGAATACGAATGCGAATACGAATACGAATACGAATAGGATTAGGAATAGGACTAGGAATACGAATACGAATGTGAATGCGAATACGAATACGAATACGAATACGAATACGAATAGGATTAGGATTAGGAGTAGGAATACGAACACAAATACGATTACGAATACGAATAGGACTACAAATATAAATACGAATACAAATATAAAATACGAATATGAATATGATTAAGAATAAGAATACGAATATGAAGGCACACATCTAGGTACATTCAAGTGTAACATAATTAGAATATCAGGATATCTAGCTAATATAACAAGTATGATAGACAATCAAACATTACAGTTGAGATTCAATAACTAAACTTACTTTTAGGAAAATATAAGATTTTCCTGGGATAACAATTGTTCATAACCAGAATTGTGTAATAAAACAGTTAATCAAACTTTACATATAAGAAAATATAGGATTTTCTTGGATAACAATCTTTTCGGAAAACCAAAGGGAACTTGTACATTTTCAGAAAACAAACATCTTATGAACTCACCAGCTTTATGCTGATTTTCAAACTGCTTGTATTCTCAGGTCCATTTTAGACAGGTACCCAGCGATCCTATTTGGAGAAGACGGAGCGTACATAAGACTCGTCTATACTTTTGTTCATATATATATATATATATATATATATATATATATATATATATATATATATATATATGTGTGTGTGTGTGTGTGTGTAACACTTGTAACACTTTACTTTTGAACAGATGTAAATTCTAATATGTAATGTAATGGTTGTTTACTTGCTTACTATGTGCATTGGATTTGATACTCAACGAGGAGTCCGCCCCGGAAATGTTTCCGCCTTCGGTTTTCGGGGTGTGACACCATGCAGGGTCAACAACCCACGACTGTCATAATCAAATGAGGCCACCTGGCCTATGATCTGTTCGCACTTCCGATGCTCCTCTTTCAGGCCCTCAACCTACGGCTCCCGGATCTACTCTAGCAACAGATTAATCACTGTCATCCTCAGACATATGTCTCAAATTTTAGCCGCCACTGCCTTGCGGAAAAGAGCATCAGCCACCACATTGGCCTTGCTTGGGTGGTAAAGGATCTCGCAGTCGTAATCCTTCAACAAATATAACCACCGACGCTGCCTCATGTTCAGATTCGGCTGATCCATGAGGTACCTCAAACTCTTGTGGTCCGTGTAAATGGTACAACGGACCCCATAGAAGTAATTCCACCAAATCTTGACAACAAAACTATAGCCCCCAGCTCCAAATCGTGCGTCGAGTAGTTCACATCGTGAGGCTTCAACTGCCTCGAGGTGTATGCTATCACGTGACCCTGGTGCATCAATGCCACACCCATACCCATGATCAAGGCATCATAGTAAACCACAAAGTCATCGACGCCATTCGTAAAGGTTAGGATCGGTGCCTCGCATAATCGATGTCTGAGAGTCTTGAAGGTTGCCTGCTGCTCAAGCCCCCAACGGAATGCCATCGACTTCTTGGTCAGTCGGGTCAATGGAACATCGATCTTGGAGAAATCTTGTATGAATCTCCGATAGTAACCCGCGAGACCAAGAAAACTCTGAATCTCAGATGGAGACCTCGGAACCTCCCACTGCATCACGACCTCTGTCTTGGCCGGATCGACCAGAATACCCTTCTGGTTGACAAGGTGCCTCAGAAACTGCACCTCGCGTAACAAGATCTCACACTTGGAGAACATGGTGAAAATTCTCTCCCTCCTCAGAGTCTGTAGCACCTCCCTCAGGTGATCCTTATGCTACTACTGAGTATTGGAATAAACCAAGATGTCATCGATAAAAACTATCACAGACCGTTCCAACATCGGTCTACACACGAGGTTCATGAGGTCCATGAACGCGGCAGGAGCATTGGTGAGCCCAAACGGCATCACCACGAACTCATAGTGACCATAGCGAATCTGAAAGGTTGTCTTCAGCACGCCGTCATCCCTAACCCGCATCTTGGAGAACCAAGATGCACCCTGAAGCTGGTCAAAGAAATCATCAATCCTCGAGAGGGGTAATGGTTCTTCACCGCTACCTTATTCAGCTCCTGGTAGTCTATGCACATCCGATGTAGCTCGTCCTTCTTCTTCACAAACAGGATCGGGGATCCCCATGGTGAACTGCTCGACCTGATAAATCCCTTGTCTAACAGCTCTTACAGTTGCGTAGACAACTCCTGCATATTGGGAGGAGCCAACCGATATGGTGACTTGGCTATCAGAGCCATACCAGGGACTAGGTCAATCCTGAACTCAACCTTTCTCTCCATAAGTATCCCTGGCAAATCCTTCGGGAATACGTCTGGGTACTCTCGCATGATCGGTACACCATCCACTATCGCCTTACTCTTATCCCGAGTATCAATAACATAAGCGACATAACCTGTGCAACCCTGCTGAAGGTTGCGCCTCGCTCTCGTTGCTGAACGTAAAGTTGGTCCACCCTGCGGCCTCTCACTCTGAATCACTAACCCTCCCCCACTAGGAGTCCAAACTCTCACTAGCTGCTACTCGCAGTCGATAACTGCCCCATTGGGGCTCAACCAGTCCATACCAACTATAACCTTATTCCCTCGCAGGGGAATAAGGACTAGATCCATATCAAATTGCTCATCAAACAACTGCAGTGTACACCTTCAGTGAACCCTCGCAACCCGGATGGTCCTATCATCTATTATCTCTACATCAAGTGGGAAATCCAGCTCCCCCGGAGCCCCTACGAATCGCTTGTTGAGAGTGAGCGACACAAAAGATCGGGTAGCCCCTGAATCAAACAACACCATAGCAGATATACCGTTCACAAGGAATGATCCCGTCACCACATTGGGAGCTGCAAGTGCCTCCTCTATTGTCAATTGAAAGGCCATGCTCCTCGCCACAGGTGCCTCTGTCTGGCCTTGATGGTCGTCTATAATCCTCAATGTAGTAGGAGCGGGTGTTGCCACCTGTCCTGCTGCTGCTAAACTCGGGTAGTGGGACCGCTTGTATCCCCTCTGATTGCACTGAAAGCAAATCAGATCTGATACTGTCGTGGTGGTGGTGGTGGTGATAGCAGTACAACCCCTGCTCATATGACCAGTCTGATCGCAATTTAAGCAGCCTAAACTCCCTGCCTTGCATGTACCCTCGTGCAACTTGCCACAATGACTACGACCCTGCTGGCTCTTAGATCTGTGATCTGATGCCTTGGGCTTCTTGCCCGAACCATCCATACCAGATTTTGCATCTGGTTTCCTCTTCCTATCCATCTCTAAATCAATCAATCTCTCTCTCTCTCTCTCTCTCTCTCTCTCTCTCTCTAGCCCTGACAATCATATCCTTTAGTGTCTTGTAGCTGGATCGGCTCACGAACTACCGTATATCGCTCCTCGACAACTCATGATATCGGGCCTTTTTCATCTCCTCGTCTGCCACGTACTCCGGAACGAGAAGGGACCTCTCCCTGAACATAGCGGTGATCTTCGTCACCGTCTCAGTCATCTGTCGGAGATCCTGGAACTCCCTAGCGAGCTGCTGCACCTCAATCACAGGTGCAAACTCGGCCCTAAACCTGGCCGAAAAGTTACTCCAATTCATTGCATCAAGATCCGCATCATCTCCAATGGCATGTCCGACCTCCTCCCACTAGTCACGTGCTTTGTCCTTTAGGAGACAGGAAGCAAGTCGAACCTTGTCCCCCTCAAAACATCGCTTCGTACGGAAGGCGTTGGCAACATCAGCCAACCTCCTGCTGCTAGCAATGGGGTCCCGAGCCCCATGATAGTCTAGAGCTCCACATGCTCTGAACTCCCTTAACATATGCGTGCGTGAACCCATCATGGCCGCCACCTTGGTGCGGAATGCACTCAGTCTCTCATCCAAAAGCTCCAGGATACCCTCCTTGATCGTACCGAATATCACAATATTTTGGTCAAAAATGTTGCGCATAACCTCAGATGAAATGAACTCTCTCATCCGCTCATTTAGCTGTCCGGCTCCAGAGCTCGAGCCTGATCCCTCACCAGCGCCTGAAGTGCCAACTGGTCTAGTGAGTAGTGTCACCATACTGAAAATACACCATAACAAACATCAGTATACATATCATCATTCGAGGAATCTCACACATTACAAGTTTCATGGGCTCATCTCAGCCTTCCTTGATTCTAGTACGGATCCTCTACTTTCTGTAGTACGGGCCCATACTACCTTCCACATCTATCTGTACTTTCCTCAAGACCTTCCTTTACTCCACCAAGTCCCTTCTACTGCTATTGTTGTTCTCATGCTAATATCATCCTAGGCTTGCCCTAGAGTAATCACCAACCTACTCTCCGCCATCACCTGCATAAGAAGTCCCTGTTATCTCCCCTAACTAGATCGTGAATACCATTACATATCACTAAGACTAGATAATTCTTCGAATGAGAGGTCCTACCCTACAACGGTTGGAGTAAAAAAAGAGCTGCGAAATAGAGCTAAACCTAAACTTTTGAAATTATCTAGTCCTCACAATATGTAACTTGACATATTCGTTTACTAGTTAGTTAGAGATAACTAGAACTCGTAAAAGCACAAAGCAAGCAGCATTCGAGCATTGAGTAAACATAATCAAGCATATTCTACTCAGGATATCATATTGCTGACTAATCAGTACTAGCATGTAGTCCATAAAGCTCATACACATATAACAGGCACATAAGGCATCTTTCCTAGATCCTTAGCCCTAATCTAGCATGCAGTTCTCATATACATCTAACAAACACACAGAGCATCATTCCTAGATCCTTAGCCCTAATTTAGAATGTTATTCCCATAATCAAATCATAACATAAACTTGTATGGGTAATTTGGGAGTACTTACTTGAGCTCGACTGATTGCATGCACCACACCCTTTTTCTCTTTTAGAAATAATTTTTGAAAAAAATTGATTTTTCTTTTAAAAATTTTATACCGAGTCCTCAGTTTGACTTTATACACACCCGAGAGTGTGCCCGAATCCCTCAAACCAAGGCTCTAAACCAACTCGAAAGATCCTAAAAATACGGTCCAAAATTTTCATTTTTAATTTATAAATAATACCATAGTAACCCAAATCATCTCATAAAACCATAAGTGATAGTATCTCAAAACATCATATCAAAACATTGTATTAAAATCACATATCCAAATATCAGAGTAAATTATCCCAGGCTAAACGTTGTGGTGTGTGCAATGCAGTCATCCTGAGCTCTTCCCCTTACTAGCGGAAGTACCTGAAACTAAAACTGAAAACTGTAAGCACGAAGCTTAGTGAGTCTCCCAAACTACCACATACCATACACATATCACATAATCATGTAACATCATAACTTGGGCCTATCGCACTACATCGAGCCCCGCTCGGCATTAGATCGAAATCCGGCATCGGGCCCCGCCCAGCATCGAGCAAAGCTCGGTATACATAAGCATACCAACAAATACATATAAACATAATGTGACATCCCCAATTTCGCGGCCAGAAAAGACCGATTTGTTTATGCTTTGTTTTTAAAATCAGAGTAATCTTTTAAAGAAAACGGTTGCGGAATTTGTTCCCAAAACAAGATATGATAATAACTTATCAAAACATTTCTCAAAGAGAATGTATTTTCATTTAATAATAAAACCTCGGGATGTCATGTTCCGATACAGACACATAAGCATAAACAGAACATACATTCATTTACACTATTGATTTACATCTCCTTTAATCTCTCAGTGCAAAGCAGCAATCGTATCGATACCTGTAATACAAAGAAAACTGAGTGGGTCAGGCTTGGGAGCCTGGTGAGCATATAGGGTTTTCAACCCACAATAATACAATTATTATATTCAATCATTAAACAAACAACCCAATTACCCATCCCCATTATATTCTTTACTATTAAGGTTTTACCCTAAGAATCAACTATCCTTTATTCATTCAATCCTATGGATTGACCTAAGGAATTTGCACGAAGTCCATTGCTGCCAAAGTTTATCTATCAGGTACTAAAGCTATAGTTATCAGACGCTAACTCCATAGTCGCCGGGGTTTACTTAAGCGGCGCTAACTCTATAGTCACCAAGGTTCACTTAACAGGCACAAAGTCACATCGTCACCAAGGTTTACTCAATAGGGGCTAACTCCATAGTCACCAAGGTTTATACAATAGGCGCTAACTCCATAGTCACCAAGGTTTATACAATAGGCGCTAACTCCATAGTCACCAAGGTTTATCTAACAGTAGGCGCTAACTCCATAGTCACCAAGGTTTATCTAACAGTAGGCGCTAACTCCATAGTCACCAAGGTTTATCTAACAGTAGGTGCTAACTCCATAGTCACCAAGGTTTACATAATAGGCGCTAACTCCATAGTCACCAAGGTTTATCTAACAGTAGGCGCTAACTCCATAGTCACCAAGGTTTATCTAACAGTAGGCGCTAACTCCATAGTCACCAAGGTTTACATAATAGGCGCTAACTCCATAGTCACCAAGGTTTATACAATAGGCGCTAACTCCATAGTTGCCACTATTTCATCTACCCATGTTCTACCCAACATATTTTGTAGATATAAAATACATATATAGCACATAGTACGTGTTTCAACATATTTTTGTAGATATAAAATACATATATAACACCCGTATAAAAACATCAACTCCAAGCCCATCTCAAATAGACAAATAATATATAACACATAACACGTATTTCATTGCTAATACTTTATATTTATGTGTTAGAAGAAAGTAACCACACACTGACACATATAAACAACAATATATAAACACATAACACGTATTTTATAAAATACTTCATATCTATGTGTAAGATGAAAGTGACTATACAGTCACTTGATCAGAAGATGATCGGACAACACTACAGCTCTAAGAGTAGTATTCTTTGGTGAAACCGAGATATCTTCACACACCGGGTTTCTCGCGGGCAGAGCTTCGGCTCAGAAACTCTTTTATTCTCGGGATCTTCGGGGCTTCGGGACTCGCTTCGGATCTCGGGGTTGATATCGGGGCTTCGGGGGGGTTAAAATAGGGCTTAGAGGGTGTATCGGGAGTGGGAGAGAAGGGATGGAGCAACCATAGTCGGCTGGCCCTTCAAATCTATTTATAGGGCAAATTTGGCCCTTGCCACGTCGTGGGCTTGGTCGTCACTGCATACGTCATTGCAAGTTGCATCTGGGGGACTCCTGGAGGTGTCAGGAGACTTGCCACGTCGTGGCACTGCTTGCCACATCGTGGTCTCTGACACAACTTTGGGGTTCGCGCCCCGAACTTCAGAAATTCATAACTTTCGCATACGAACTCCGTTTTCGACGTTCTTTATATCGACACGAAGGTGAGATTATGCTCTACAACTCTCATTTAGACTCCATTGGCTAATTTTGACTTTATTTTTAATATATTATAATTATATTACTTATATATTATTTTTAGTAGGTCGGGACAGGAAAACTCCGTTATAAACTCATAACTCCTTCGTCTGATGTCCGTTTTCGTCCGTCTTTCCGTCGTTGCACTACTATCAATGAGATATTTAATTCTCATTTAGATTGTTTTGGATAAATATCTCTCTAATGTAAATTCACTATTTACGTCGCGTTGTGTCATGTCGGTTCTGTCGCGAAACTTCGACATGTCATAACTTCTTCGTTATAACTCGGATTTCGACGTTCTTTATATATACGGAAGCCTCGTAACATAAACTACATCTTAGTTAAGATTACTCCTTATAAATAATCTTTCCCAAAAAAGTCATTTTTGACGCTTATCGTCTCTAAATTGACTAGCCCTGATCTACGGGCGTTACACATAAACACCTAACATACATATAAACATTCCTCGGGCTTGACCCAACATCTGAGAATTCCGAAAACATTTAAACAGACACATGGAAGAATCACAAAGACATCAAGCATACAAACATTCCTATGGGTTGCCCGATATTGGACCGAAGTTCGAAAACATATACACCTACATCGGGCACAACCCGACATCGGACCTTAGTCCGACATATGCTAACATACATAAACGGGCCGACATTGGTGCCTTCGATCCGTTCCTACTGGAGGAAAACTCACCTAAAATGTCGAGTGAAATAGTTGAACGTATCTTCTCCTGCAACCGACTCTACTCATGCCCTATACAAAACAATCCCTTATGTACAATTCCTTACATCAAGATCCCATCACGGGTCAACCTTGGTCAAGATATGTTATATATTATGTGTATGGTATGTGGTAGTTTGGGGAGACTTACTAATCATCATGCTTACAGTTTTCAGTTTTGGTTTCAGTTACTTCCACTAGCAACGAGAAGCGCTCGGGATGATCGTATGGCACACACCACAGTTTCAGCCTGGGATTGTTTTAGACTCTGATATTTTTCTCATATGATTTTGATATAGCATTTGACATGATGTTTTGAGATACATGGTTCTTGATTTTCTTTATGATGATGAATGATTTATGGTTTTTGATAATGATTTAAAACGAAATTTTTGGGTTGTATGATAATTAGACAAACTAGATCCAAAGCTTTAGGGTTTGCATGTACACTATATGAATGTTGTAGTGCTTATATCCCATCAGGGTGCTTATATCCTCTTATTCGTTGAGAGTTACACATCTAAGGCCTTACTAAAAGTTGAACACTAAATGAGATTGATGGCGATCCATATCTCATGTTCAACATGATGTCTGAGACAAAGGAATAACTGATACCACACCTTTAGTAACAATTGTAACTTAGAGCTCATAATAGGTTGTTGATAAGATGACACCCATCATGTGTTTTTAAGGACGGTAGCCTGTTATTGGACGTCATCTATTGTCTATGTCAGCCTATATTGATTCTTGTGCAAGTGAGAGATTATCGAATCTATATGCCCAATAATCGTTATTGAGTGATATTGCTAATAATATATGATCATATAGGGGAGCACCTTTATCAAGTTGGCACATTTTGTATATTTATTATTAATATGATTATTAATAAATAATATCAATTCTTGTATTTAATTAGGGAATAATTATTGGTTTGTGAAAATAATAATTATGTAACGACCATAAAATTTCAACCAATTTAAACTTTTCAAAAACAAACCGATTTCATAAAATTATTACAAAAAGGTTTTCAATACAATTATTTCAGAGTATTCCTAGAATCACATCACAAAACATAATCATGAAGAGCGGTACGATCATGCCTTTGCCTTGCCACGGTCTCCTGAAGAACCTGAAAAACATTAAACCACATCTGTAAGCCCGAAAGCTTAGTGAGATATCCCCAAAATACCAACCACATATACCATACACGCATAACATGTCATATCATAACAGAACACAGAAAACCATGCACTTCGGGTCTACTGTGTGACTGGTCCGCCGCACCGGCCTTCAGTCCACCTGGTCGACCCTCCGAGTCTAACCACATACATTGAGTCTACAGTGTGATTGGTCCGCCCGCACCGGGCCTTCAATCCACCTGGTCCACTCTCTGAGTCTACAGTATGACTGGTCCGCCCGCACCGGGCCTTCAGTCGGCCTGGTCCACTCTCCGAGCCTCGGCATGTCTGGTCCGCCCTCTTGGGGCCTACAGCTTATCCCGACCGCTCGCTGGGCCTTCGGGATAACCGGTCCGCCTTGGGTATGTTGGCCTATAGCACAAAGCAGGTCCCGCCTCAACCCAACCCCAGTCCAACAACCATGTGCACATAAACATTTAATCATATAACATATCACATCCAATCAAACCGATCTAACAGATCACATAGCATAACATCATCCTAACCAGGATACCGACCTAACCGATCACTACCATAGCATCATCCTATATACCAGGATACCGACCTTAACCAGGTCTCTAACATACACCATCCTAACTACCAGGATGCAACACAACAAACAAAACATAACAATGATACCCGAATCATAATCTGATAAAAGGGTCGGCCTTGGTGCCGTAGACCCTGTCGATATAGTGAGGATAACTCACCTCGCAACTGCTGACTGAACAGATAAACGCAAGCTGCTCCGACCACTGATACGATCTCCAACACTGGCCAATCACCAAAACTCTGAACTCAAAACAAAAGCCAACAATTACCAAAATGCCCCTGGAAATCAACTTGTCAACCCTTGGTCAAAGTCAAAGTCAAAGTCAACCCCTGACTGACTCTACTCACCGAGTCAACCCGATGACTCGCTGAGTCCCCATGCACAGAACTTCCCCAATCCGCAACTCAACTCGCCGAGTCCAACAACTCTGAGTCCTTTCACACTCGACTCACCGAGTCATCCCTTGACTCACCGATTCACAGCTCAACCAGAAGAAAGGTTAGGACCTCACGACCAGACTCGCCGAGTCCAAGGCTATCTGCAACCAACTCGCCGAGTTCCCGCCCATATTCAACCAACTCGCCGAGTTGTTCTTCCAACTCGTCGAGTTCCAGCCTATCTTCAAGCAACTCGCCGAGTACACCCTTGTGACTCGTAGAGTACCCCTAGATCTGAAACCATACAGAGGCTTTCCAAGCCATGCAGAAGCTCTAAACCATAGATCTACTCTTTTACAAGTCATCCATCACGTAAAGTGGCAAACTTTACGTGGATCCAAAGAGATCTAGGCATTTTACACTCTAGGGCTAGGGTTTGGGACAAAAGAGCTTCACCAAACACTCAAGAATCGGGACTTTATGACATATAGGACCATCATAAGCTTAGATCTGAAGTAGCATCCTCAGATCCAAGCTTCTATCTCAATTTAGATGTCATATCAACCACCACACATGAACCCATGAAGAAAATAGCTTAAGGAAATGGTTCCTTACTCCTGGAATGAGCCCATCCAACTGTAGATTCCTGATCTCCCCAAGCTTCCTGATACAAGCCTCCAATCTTCAAGCTTAAAGCACCAAAGATCCTTCTCCAAGCTCTAATTCTCTCAACAATGGGGTCTCCTCACGAATTTAGGGCTTCTGGAACTCAAGGAATGGTAAAGAGGCTGGGGAGAAGATATGATGTTCTTTATATAGGGCTCAACCCTCGAAATTAGGGTTTTCTCCACTCAGCACCAACTCGCCGAGTCCATCCATGCTACTCACCGAGTTGGTCACTTAACACGCGACTAGAGTCGCGACCCTACTCGCTGAGTCCACTCGTGGACTCGCCGAGTTGCCCTTTCCCATTTACACTTTTAGCCATTCAACTCTACTCTTGATATTCCGGGATGTTACAAATTAAAAGAGCGTATAACTAGTTATTATATCATATGGTATGATATAATAAGTCATGTACAAAGTTTTGGACACTTTGGTTAACCATGATCAAGTTAATGAGTTAACATATCATGGTTAATAAACTAGCTAGACAACTTTGTCATCTTGTTAAGCCTGGACAAAATCATTTTTATAAGAGAAGAAGTTTCTTGTCAACTTTCTTCTTATGTCATCCATGCTTTTAAAAGGCTACCAATACTTTATGTTATTATAATCTAAAGGTATGTATTGCATGGGAGTATAAAAAGGATGCATATACTTGCATTTTTTGGCTAGTTTTTGCTCTTTCCTTATGGTGGCCGAAACCACCTTTCCTACCCTCACTCCTATCTCTTTTGAAGCTAGTTTAGTGATTTAAATCTTCCTTAAGTTGTCTCCTCTGGTGCTTATTTGATTTTAGCACTTAAAGGATTAAGACACTCAAAAATACAAGAAGGAACTAGCATTCCAAGTGCCTTAATCTTGACAATGGATACCTGTAGAGAAAATCATACTCTTTGATTTTTCTCTCTTCATCAACACCCAAAACCAAGTAGGTTCAAAGGCTTCAAAGGTTGTCATTCTAAAACACTTTATGGTTATTTTAGTATCATTATAGCATCTATAAATGGATCCTATATGGTTTGGTTTTGTTACAAACTCAAAAATAAACTTGTTATTTTTAATGCTTCTGTTGACCGGTTTTTATGAAAAACTAACTTGTATTTTGTATCAAAACCGATCATGAACCGACCCCCCAACTCTCCTCAATCACCCAATGAACCTCAATCACCACCTTCCCCCACACCATTGCCACATCCATCATCGAATCAACCTCCCAATTGTACCACTCGCCAACACAACCGTTCATCCTATTCCTGTTACTCTTGAACCGACCACTCCTACTCAAGCTTCCAAAGATCATATATGACGTAAAGCAATGGAAGACGAATATAATGCCTTGATTCACAACACCATGTGGGAGCTAGTTCCTCCAAGTTCTCATCGTCCAATCGGCTGCAAATGGGTTTTCCGTATTAAAAGACACCATGATGGTACTATAGAAAAATACAAAGCCCTTCTTATGGCCAAATGTTTTCTACAACAGTATGGGAAAGACTACTTTGAAACTTTCAACCCTGTAACCAAACCGGTTACAATACGCACGATTTTTTCCCTTGCTCTCTCAAATGACTGGCCCCTTAGGCAACTAGCTGTGAACAATGTGTTTCTCCATGGGACATTATAAGAAGAGATGTACATGGTTCAACCACTAGGATTTATCAACTCTGACTACCCCAATCATATTTGCAAGCTTCAAAAGTCACTTTACGGCCTCAAACAAGTGCCACGTGCGTGGTATTTAGCCCTAACCTATTTTCTCCTCAATAATGGTTTTCGCAAATCACAAGCTGATGTTTCTTTATTTGTTTACAATTATAACAATATTATGTTTTACTTCATGGTTTATGTTGATGATATTGCTCTCATCGGGAATAATCCATCTTTCATCACTAAGTTTGTAGACATGCTTGCTCAGAGGTTCTCCATCAAGGATCTTGGTCAACCCAGTCATGTTTTGGGGGTTGAAATCATTCCCAAGAAGTTTGAACTTTTTCTATCACAGCATGCTCACATTTGTGACATTCTTACTTAATTCAAAATGGATGGCACCAAGGAAGTAACAACTCCTATATGCACATCTGTTATACTTACTGAAGATGATGGAGCTCCCAAATTTGATCCTGCAACATACCTAAAACTTGTTGGCACTCTCCAATATTTTGCTTTTACGTGTCCTGACATCTCCATTGCCGTTAACAAATTGTTACAGTTCATGCATGCTCCGTTTGATGTACATTGGCAAGCCCTTAAACATCTACTTCACTATTTAAAAGGTACTATACATCACGACCTTTACTTGCATTGTCACTGTCCCTTGGTGCTCATCGCCTTTTTGGAATCTGACTGGGGCGAAGTTTACACCAAAGGGCACTCTACAACAATTTCTCTCATTTACCTCGGTAAAATATTATCTCATGGCTGTCTTCTCGCCATAAGTCGTTCTCTCGATCTTCAACTGAAGTCAAGTACACAGTTATGGATAATGCATCAACTAAGCTATCATGGGTTAAAAATCTCCTATGTGAACTTGGTGTACCTATCTTCTATTCACCAACCCTCAACTGTGACAACACGGGTGATACTTACCTCTTGCAAATCTAGTCTATCACTCGCACATGAAACATGTCACCTTGGACTATCATTTTATTTGTGAACAAATATCTGTTGGTACCCTCAAAGTTTGACACATTCATACTCTTGATCAACTCGTTGATGCTCTCACCAAACCATTTGGACATACACATTTTTTGAAACTCAGGTCAAAGATTGGAGTCACTGACAGATCCTCAATCTTGCGGGGGCGTATCAAGGAGAACCACTAATTATGATCAAGCACCAGTTGTACATATATTTCTCTGTATTTAGATTACATTCATTCCATTTATAGTCTCTAATTTGTGACTTTCCTTTTGTACAAATCCCTATTTATGTACTTGTGTATTTAGTGAACTGAATCAATATTATAAGCCTCTTTATTTCCATGGGTATTAGTTTAAATAATGTTCAGTTCATGTATTTCGTAAGAATTCCCGTATTGCTCATATTTTGGTGTCTATTTTAGGTAATTTGAATTGAAGCGGTAGTTTGAAAGTCTCTAGGGCATAACTGGAGCATATTTGGAACATATCTAGAGCTTATTTGGAGCCAAAATGCTAAAAAAGACCAAACACGGGCTATGTATCACCAAACATAGGTCGTTCTTCACTTACAAAACTTAACCAAAAGATTTTATGGTTTTTTTTTGGCATTTTAAAACTTCGATCTTGAAGCACGATCCATGCCTACCCCCTGATGACATTATTTTTGATATTTTAACATGCGAAGCCCAAGCACGGGCCATGCTTATTTCCAAAAGCCTTATTTGTTGCCAAGTCTGCTATATAAATATAAGATGTTGTCTCGGTTGAACCCAAGACGACCAGAGACGGAAAGAAACCCTTTTTCAGACGACTTTTCTCTGTTTTCCATCAATTTCTAAAGATTTGAAGACCATGAATCGTTTCTTTCTATCAGTTAAATAAGATTTAGTCGTTGAATTCTCTTTTTTATCAGTTTTCATCATATTTTAGCCATGTCTGGCTAGAACCCTAGATTTCAGTTTGCAAGATTAATACTTTTTATGTAGTTAATCATTAGATCTGATTTTTTTTGTATGATTCTATTTAGTAGTTTCAGTTTTGTGCTTAATGAATGTTGAAATCCATAATTTTTTGGACAATCTCGTAATCATAAGTAACAAGTAATAAATCGGTTCTATGTTTGAATTTGACTTTATTATAAATTGAAAATTCATATATTTATGCTTCTGAGCCTGTGAGAAGTATTGGATATAACTAGGAATTTTACACATATCTTAAAGCAGATTTTCTAAATTTAATTAAGAGCTTATTTAATTATATCAATAAAAAGTTAGGGTTATCTGAAGAGCTTGTTTTGGGTAGTTAATTAGGTAAAATAGAATTTACTTGAGCCTATTAGTTTTTTCTTAGTATCAGCTTAAATAGAACACATTTTGAATAATCGGGTCTGGATTGATTGCATAATTTGGAAAGTCGTAATAGAACTGAAATAACTTTTTTTTTTACTGAAATTCATTTAGTTTATTTCACCACATTTTTTTGTTTTAATTAATAAACATAAATCTCCCTTTTATATTTTATGTTTTTTTTCCTAGTATATGCCTTACACAAAGATGTATCGACTTTTAGGCTGTGTCCCTGAGGATTCGACCCTGCTTCCCTGTGGCATGTGCTATCGTTTAGTGCATTCAAGCAATGAATTTTTATCTGCTTAAATCATGCGCGACATTGGTTTTAACAACTACCCTCTTACTGAGTCCAACAATAAAAAAGCTGAGTGGAGACTAAACCTCATTTTCCTTGCTTTACCCTTCCTCTTCTTCTTCCCATAGGCGCGTTCCTTTTCTTGCCCTTCTCTGATATCTCCCATAGACGCATTCCTTTTCTTGCCCTTCTCTGATATCGTCTTTAATTTATAAACTTTATCTTTGAACATACATAGAAAATATGAATTTGTATAATTTGATGTTAGGACATAGCACCTCTTTTTTATTTTATTTTTATGAACATATGTGTTTTGAGTTGCAATAGAACATAAGGATAAAATGGTTTCAGTTAGATGTAGAACGATCAGACTTCAGACTTAGTCAGGTCTGTGATTTAGTTAGATCTAACTCAGTCGACAACTATCAAACAACCCTATCATCTGCAAATTACAAACATTTTACCAATAAAAAAAACAAACAAACAATACAACCATTAATATAGACTATAAAAAAAAAATATCCTATGTCAAATATACCGTTTGTAGACCAAGTTTCTATTGTACTCGCATTAATAGATAAAATTTGAGAGCCTAAAAGAAATAAATCAATAATTCAAGGACCTGTGTTGAGAAAAAACTTAGGTTTCAAAACGAAGAACACGCACTCTCTCTCCCCACTACTGCAAGTAGCGAACAAAAATGTCGACGACGGCGAAGAGAGATCTGGAAACCAGATCGCCGGCGACAATGTCCTACCGGAGCACTTCTTCACCACAGCCTTCGCTGCCGTTGGTGGTCACTCTTAACTGCATCGAAGACGCGAGCATCGAACAGGAATACCTGGCCGGCATCGCACGTGTCGAGCACGTACCTCTGAGTCTACTAGCAGAGGCGAAGATCGAGTCTGCTGCAGCTGTTCTTCTACACTCGCTCGCGTTTCTACCACGTGCCGCCCAGCGCCGGCTCCGACCATGGCAGATCGTGCTATGCCTCGGCTCGTCTGATCGCTCCGTAGATTCTGCTATCGCCGCTGACCTAGGGCTTGGTAGGCTTGTACACGTGGACGTGTCGCGAGCTGAGGAGGTTGCTGATACCGTGATGGCTTTGTTTCTAGGGCTACTTCGGCGCACACACTTGCTTTCACGCCATGCGCTTTCGGCATCTGGATGGCTCGGGTCAGTCCAGCCACTTTGCCGTGGAATGCGGCGGTGCCGAGGCCTTGTGCTAGGGATTATTGGTCGGTCTGCTTCTGCCAAGTCTTTGGCTACTCGGAGTTTGGCGTTTAAGATTAGTGTGCTCTATCATGATGTTAATGAGGTATTATTTATTTATAATCACACTAGGATTTGATTCATTAATCAGTCATTCCTTAGCTATATTTCCTTCTATAATTGGAATATACTGTGAACTTTTACTAATACAGAGCGTAATTGATTCTCCAATGTTGCAATTGTCAGGCTTTGTGTTCAGCTATAAAGTTAATAGAGGTCTAGGTTGCTTAAGATCAAATAGGCACGTCGCGTCACTTCATTCTAATGAGTCAATTGGGAATCAAGATGCTGCATGGATGGAACCTTTATCTGTTCCACTGTAGATTGGTTATGTGGGTTTGTTATTAGCCACAACTGAATTAGTGCCATTTCTTTCACTCCGACCCAGGTCAGGGTCCAGCGACATCTTTGTTTTACTTACCAGATGGATGATTTTTGGTTGTAGCAACTAGCAATCGATTATGTTATTTTAGCTCCTTAAGCTAGTGTCTTGTTTATTGCAATTAAATAGACTTATTTAGCTAAACTCCAGAGTTCTGAAAGTAAGATTGTGTAGCCAGTAGCCACCCAGTTATCAGAGTTGCCTATCCGACTTTGATCTTTCTCATTTATTTGATAGTTGTTTAACCGTAATAAGAAGGATTGAAGGATAATTAAGTAGGATTTCATGAAGTTTATTATGGATGTTAGTTTTTCATTTGAAAAAGTAACAGGAGACATTGCATCAAATTATCAACATCATACTACTATGGTCATACTCGTACCATATGAACTTCAATTCTATCATAAATCTAAAAGTATTAATATTACTATTCAACTTCTAAGATACACACTTAAGATCTGATTAAATGGTCTTAGCTTCACTTAGCCTTGTTCTTAGCCATGTCCTTATGTATCATCTATATGATACATGATTGATGACATGTTGGTAACTTGTGCCTGGAATTACATAATGGAATTTTCTATAGGTAGTTTACAACAGAAGGTAGCTAAGTGCATAGATCTTCTGTTGCAATCTAATTAGGTATGGCAATATTGCGATGGGTGAGGTGAGGGCACCGTAGAGGCTGACTTGTCTATTGAGCTAGGTAACCCAAGGCTTAGTGACCAAAGTCTGACAACTTTTGCTTTTTGTCATTGCCTTGAAGGTTATCAACTCATGGGGTTTATAGGTTCTCAAAGTTTTACAGGTTAAAATGTCGTTTATCCTTGTTGGACCTTAAAAGAAATAAAAAAAAGAGATGTTTTTTTGTATAGCCTACCTGGTTTTTGGAAATTTGACACTGAATTATTGTACTGCTCAAGAATAATGTGGGGATAATGTGATATTGTTCATTTCTGCATTACTAGTGTGTGATTTATTGAGATGAGCATTTTCGTATCTTAGAGAGAGGGGTGTGGGTTGAAATTTAATCAGCATTCAACAGATAATAATATGCAGGCTGCAAAGTGAAAGCTTACTTTTACAAATTTTGTAGCATAATTTACCAGTTTAGATGTTAATTATTATTATTGTTTATAGTTATTACATTCTCCAAGGATATATAGTCATATCATAGGCAATCGGGTCCATGTCAATAGAGATGTTTTGGTGCCATAAATACGGTTTCTACCTCTTTCTTATTCATATTTACATTTTGTAGGAAAAAGGAAAAAGATTAAGCAGGTTTCCTCCTGCTGCTAGGAGGATGGACACTCTCAATGATTTACTTGCTGCAAGCGACCTCATCTCACTCCATTGTGCCCTAACAAACGATACAATTCAGATTCTAAATGCTGAAGCCCTGCAGCATGTCAAGCCAGGTATTTTTTTTTTGTTTGTTTGTTTTAAAAATATTCTATCATTTGAAAAAGGAGATAAGGATGCCTCTTTTTCTGGACTAATTACAAGGGTGTTGTTTATTTATACAGGGGCATTTCTAGTAAATACCGGTAGCAGCCAGTTATTGGATGATTGTGCAGTAAAACAGCTTTTGATTGATGGCACACTTGCAGGGTGTGCTCTTGATGGAGCCGAAGGGCCTCAGTGGATGGAAGCATGGGTAAGATGAATAACCATAGGGTATGAGAAATCACACAACATGCAATGCAACTAAAAGTATTGACCAATTAAACTTTGCTTAGAATTAAAGGTTGCATGCAATAAATAGCACCATACTTTGGTTGGTTGATTTGTTTGTTTTAGCATATTCTACCTTCATTTCCTCCTATTACACACCATTTCACTCTGAAAAATCTACCCATTATAGCAATGCCATCCAAATACGAAGCAATTCTCAGTGCTAGAATTTCACAATTCTGAATGTATAATGTCCTTATAAGAAACAAATTGAAAGTACAATGCTATAGTTGGGTACACTTTTCAAAGTACAGTACCTTAATAAGGGAAAAAAAATAGAAAGTACGATGCTGTAATTGAAGAAGATTAAAGTAGGATGCTATAATACATAAAGAAATAAAACTATGTTGCTATTTCTTGCATTTGCCCATTCATTTAATGTAGATATACTCGTGGTAATATGAGAGGTTAAAATTTCTAAGTACAATGCCTTGATAAGAAAAAAAAAATTGAAAGTACATTGCTGTAATAGAAAAAACATGAAAGTATAACATCCTAATAAGAAATTTTTTTGATAGAACAATGCTATAACCGGGTATGCTTTTTGAAGTACAATGATTTAATAAAAAAATGGCAAGTACAATGCTATAATTGGGTGGATTTTACCTTCTGACTGTCTCATATGTGGGGAACCAGGTCTTTTTCAGTTATTTGTCATAGCATCCTACTTCCATTTGCAGCATTGTACTTTGATAAATCTACCCATTTATAGCAATGTCACTGCTCTAATTGGGTACATTTTTCAATGCTATAATTGGGTAAATTTTCCAGTCTTAATAAGAAAAAAAAACAGAAAGTACAAAGCTGTAATAGAAAAAGATTAAAGTAGGTTGGTATAATACCCAAATAAATGAAAGTATGTTGCTGTGTCTTGTAATAATACGGGATACTAACTATAAATTTTATGAAACATGGACATACAGGTACGCGAGATGCCCAATGTTTTGATACTTCCGCGTAGTGCAGATTACAGTGAAGAAGTTTGGATGGAAATTCGTGAAAAAGCCGTCTCCATATTACAAACTTTCTTCTTGGATGATGTCATCCCCACAGACGCCGTTTCAGATAACGATGAAGAGGAAGACAAAACACTCCATGAAGATGAAAATGAAGTAAGTGATAAACAAGGAAAAGACAACAACACATTTCAACTAACAGATGATCTAAATATAAACATAAAGCAATCATCGGCATCTTCAAGTCAACTGCAAGAGTCAACGTTATCACAAACCACTTCCCCTCAGTCTGAAGTCAAACGCAGTAAAAAAGCTAAAAAAAGACACGCGCGTCAAAAATCCATGCATAAAGTTGGTGAAAGTTTAGATAAAAAAGAAGATGATACTGCCATGAGTTCCAGTTCACAGTTTGCTTCCCCTGATGATGAATCAAGAAGTAAAAGAACACCAGTAAAATCTGGTAGTAAAAAGTCACTTGAGATGTTAAAAGATGGGTGTGTTATTTCTTTGCAAGCAAGAGATCGGGCTGCATTTCATGTGTCTAGGCAGAGAGCTCAAGGTGGTGGCTGGTTTTTGGACACGATGTTGAATGTGACCAAAAGAGATCCAGCAGCACAGTTTCTTGTTGTTTTTAGAAGCAAGGTTTGTGTGTTTTTTAATTGATGTCACTTGAGTTTTTGTTTTTTCTATTTATTTCTTTATTGTGATTTTGTGCAGGATACGATTGGCTTAAGATCTTTCACTGCTGGTGGAAAATTGTTGCAGGTGTGTTTCTACTTTGGATTATCTTTTCCTGGCTTTACTATAAAGTAAACAAGAATGTAATTCTCATAATTAAACTATTGTTATATCAAGTTTTTCAACAAAAGGAACTAATTGAAAGATTTAGGGGGTTTTTGTTAGTAGAATGTTTTCGGAAGGAATGGGAGTCTGAAAGAGTCATAAACTGTCAGGCATTTGGTTGGCAGGAAATAGGATGGAATTCAATAATTAATGTTAAATAATTTTTCAAATTCTTTTATATAAGTAAAATTGAGTAAGTTACAGTTTTGGTCCCTGTGTATAGCAAATTTGGCCCCAAAAAATTATCCTCTTGCAATTTTGGTGCTTGTTGGAGTTTTTTTGTAATGTTTTTGTCCCTTTTCCAAGTAAAATGACTTTTTGAAACCAAAATTGCCAAAAAAAGCTATTCTTGGGGACCAAAAACGCTACAAGAACCTCAAAAACGTGCAAGAGAACTTTTAATTACCAAGATTTCAAGATAACTGTTTAGGACCAAAGTTGCAATAATCAGGTAACTTAGAGACAAAAATTTTTATTTACTCTTGAGATAATCATAATTTGTCTCCTGTTTGGTTGGCAGGAAATGAATGAAATTTAATAATACAGATTTGAGTAGTACTTAATTTTTTGTTTTATGATAGTAGTTTAGACACCCATGTATTACACAAGTTGATTAAAAGAAATATTAAATAGGAAGGAGTAAACATTAAGGATTTCTAAAAAAGAGAGGGTGTGTCAGCTTCCCTAAATTGGAGACATTTGGGGATGAGCTGGAAGTTTAGATAGTTAGGAACACAGGAAGGTGAGAAATGTCCCTAAAGTTATTTACTATAACTGAATCTTTGTTTCTGTTCATTTTAATATATATATATATATATATATATATATATATATATATATATATATATATATATATATATATATATATATATATATATATATATATATAGTGAGGGTATTTTGGTCTTTTAATAATAAAAAAAATGAAGAATGGGGTTGAATTGATTCCATCCTCTAGGAATGGGAATTCCGTGAAACAAGGAACTTGAAGGTTTGCGACGAAATTGAATTCTGTTCATTTGGCAACCCAAACATGTCACGGAATGGAATCATTAAATTTAAGTTCCCGTTGTAATCTGTGCACAAAACACGAAACAAAAGGAGCAATCATATTCATTCATACCTTGTTGATATAATTAAAGTTAAACTTCCCTTGAGACTTGAGAGTTGTTTGGGTTGGAGAATGAAAGCTTGATTAATTTAAGGTGTTCCATGACAAAGTTATATAGTATAAATTATGTGAAGAAATAACTTTAATTTCAATGATGCACAGATAAATAGAAGAATGGAATTCGTATTTGCTAGTCATAGTTTCGACGTGTGGGAGAGTTGGACTTTTGAAGGGTCTTTGGAGGAATGTAGACTTGTCAACTGTAGAAATCCATCTGTAAGTAGTACTGAAAATGTTACATCATCTGATAACATAAAAATATTCAAATCTAATAATGTATGGAAATTGCAGGCTGTTTTAGATGTACGTGTGGAGATTCTAGCAACCGTAGGAGATGAGGATGGAATTACTCGCTGGCTTGATTAAACTAACCAAAGTAAAACAACCCTACTTTGATTGGCGCATTCTTTGTGTTGAGGTTTGTACCTTACCAATTACCAATTACCATTTTGAAGGTAAAATTTGTGAAACTTTTTGTTTTACATTTACATACATAAAAGTTGTCACAGGTTGTAAGTCTGTCAAGTGTCCCTATTCCCTCCCACTTGTGATCCTGTCATCCCTGTTGTGTATGATTGATTTCATTAGCATTCTTCTCCCATACCCAGTTGTTTATGATTTTATTCATGTATTCTTCTTTGCCATGAGCTTGTTTGTAATACCTTTTTTTTTTTCAATTTAGTCTTAAAAGTGTTTAGTAATTAGTAGTATTATGTAACTAAAATGAACTGTTACTTTTGTTAGTTGGGTCTTCTATTTGGTAACTCAGTTTTTCTTATTTGATTATTACTTAATATAACATAAACCGTTAAACCCTAAACTTATGTTCGTGCAATTGACAATTCAAGATCAAATCAACCAGAAAAAAAAAGAAAGCAGGGTTGTTTCAGACTTCCAAATATAAGATTGTAATGGAATCCTCTCCTTTTGCTTTATGTAATGGAGATTCACGTTTCCAAAAGTCATAAAACGGCAGCAATAAACTCCCAACAATTGCTGCATAGAAATTCTGGTTTTAATTTTGATTTTTTACTTACATTTTCGTTTCGTTTGGTTGCCTACCAATGATGTATTTATGTTTGTATTGTGTTGTGTTTTATAAGGGTGTGTTCAGTGGTAAGGGTGAGCAAAAACCGCACCGCAATTAAAATTAACCGCATAAACCCCAACCGATAAACCGCAACCGCAATAAAAACCTATGATGAGGTTTTCTGTTTCTCAAAAACCACAAATTTGCGGTGCGGTGCGGTTATTAGTTTTCAAAAACCATAAAAAAACTGCACTGTACTGCAGATATTATATATAATTTTTTTATTAATTATTAATATATTAAATATTAAAAATAAGACAAGTTTCATGGATGAACTTGAAAGATGGATAAAATACTAGAAGACAAAAGTGTTGGTTTTTTGTTATGTTTAACTTTGAAAAATGGTGAAATTAGACAATTTTAAGATATTTATTGTTAATTACTATTGATTTGATATTTTTAAGATATTAGTTGTTTGTGATTTAAGTTAATTGTCTTATACCTTTATGGTTTTTTTTTTATTATTACAAGTAATATGTTTGAACTCTAAACTGTGGTTAAAAACCATATAAAATCCATATGCTTAATAACTGCAACATAAAAAAACAAAACAGCACCGCAAAAATAACTGCCTAACCGCACAGTAAAAATAACCGGATCAAACGGTTTTGAAATAGATTAACTGTATTTGCGGTTAGTGGTGAGGTTTTGGCTAATAACCGCACTGAACTGCACCGCGCTCACCCCTATTCGGTGGTACTCCTGCGGCTAATAAGAAACTTAAAAAATGAAGCAAATTTCTTTGAAATAAAATCATAAATCGATGGAATAGACAATTTGCACTTGATTGTAGTGTTTGAAGGAATAAAATGATTAATTCATAGTTGTTTGTAATATATAGTAGAAAGCTAAATAAAACTAAACTGATAAAGCAATTGTTTTATTTAAAAAAAAAATTCAATCAAGTAAAAATATATTCTTAAATAGATTTGTATATATACATATTTCATGTCGTTTAAATAGTTTAAGTCATGTATCATTTTAAACTTTTGTTTATGAAAAAAAAAAAATTAAAATACCATAAAATCTTGAAATTCTATTATAAGAAGAAAACTTGGTTACTTTTGGAATTTTTTTTATTAATAGTTGAATTAGTGTTATAGAAGATTATATAAATAAAAATAATTTATAATTATGGTATACCATTCTATCAAAGAAGGAGAAAAAACCATTCCCAAAGGATTGAAAACTGAGCAAGTAGAAGTAATCACATCCCTTGAGAACTACTCCATTTTGTTTTTTATGGCAAACGAATACATGTTCTATTACATTTTATATTTGATTATTACATACCAAATGCCACATAGTAATTTAAATATGTCAGAGCAACTGAACTTCAAGTTGGTTATGAAAGGTGTTGGTAAAGAAATGACTAAGTATCTCAATGATTTTCGGTTCGGGGTTGAAGTAGCGGGTGGAGCTGAGGCCGTATTACATATCGTCAACATGATGTTGAGTGAGTGTCAAGAGGACGGGTCTCTTTCCAAGCTTACCATTAACTTCTCCAATGTCTTTAACATTGTGGACAAATCTGCATTATTTCATGAGGTTAGATTGATGTGTCTTTCTATATCCTTGTTAGTAGAATTCTTATATGGTCAAGCAATAAGATTGTATCTAGGAGGCACAAATGTCCACCATTAGGGTTCAACAAGGAGACCCTTTAGGACCACTTCTCTTTGCTCTTGTGTTGCACCCGCTCTTACATATTATTAGAGACAATTGCAAGCTTGCTCTCCATGCATGGTACCTTGATGATGGAACACTTATTGGAGATTCAGAGGAGATGGCCAAAGCGTTGGACATCATTAAGGTGATGAGTCCAAAATTGGGCATTCAGTTGAATATCAAGAAAACCGAGCTCTTTTGGCCTCGTGTGATGATAGGAAGCTTCCTGAGGGGCTTTTTCTGGTTGGCATTGGGAGATCGCCATTGGGGGTGAAACTTCTTTGGGGAGCTGTTAGTAGAGACACTAGTTTCATTAGCAACTTAGCCATAAAGAGAGTTGGTAACACTGTGAATTTAATGTGCCTTCTTCCACAATTGTCTGACCCCAGAGTGAGCCCCTTTTGCTTCGGTCTTGTATGGGTATTGCTAAACTTTTCTTTGGGTTGAGGGCGTGCCAACCCATTCACATGGAGGAGATGACATTGCTCTTTGACAAAGGATTGCGTGGGGCAATTGAGGACATCGTGGTTTGTGGTGACCCTTTCTTTAGTGACATACAATAATGAATTGCTTCTATACCCATTAGATTTGGTGGGTTGGGTTTGTACTCGATAGTAGAGGCTTCCTCTTATACTTTTGTTGCCTCAAGGACCCAATCTTTGGTGTTATAAGATCACATCTTACGAGATAACAGTATATGTGGTATGGATTCTGATTATGCTTGTGCCTTGACTTCTCTTTGTAACAAGCTTCCGGGCATTGACTTTAGCAATTTCACTAATAAGGACACCCCCCTAAATCCCAACATACATTGGCGAGTGTCATTTTTAGTAAATTTGTCAAAGATATTGAAGTGCATTTCGACATGATGGTTCGGTAGAAAGCAGTTTTCGAGTGTCTATTAGCACCACATGCTCAAGATTTTCTCTTAGATATCCCTATAGATGGGTTTGGCCAACATATGTCTCTTGTGGAGTATCGCACGATCCTTAAATATCGACTCATGATCTTAATATTTCCAACTAACGAGATGTGTCCGGTGTGTTGCAAGGCATGTTGGACTCTTTTGGAGAACATGTAGTTCATTGTAAAGAACTCCCAGGGTTCAAATGCCGACACGATATGGTTAGGGATGTTTTGTATGACATATTTAAGCGTGCTAGGGTTTCCACCAAGAAAGAGGCACATGTGAATTTCTTGACTGACCCGACAGAAGGACGGTCAACCCTTAGATCGAACGATGTTTTGGTTTCTGGATGGGTTGGAGGGAAACACATTTGTGTGGACCTTATATGGGCATCCCTCTTGTGGGCTTGAGGGCAAGGGGTTTCAAGGCGGGACATGTTGCTTTAAAAGTTGCTACATGCAAAGTCACAAAACATGAGAAATCGTACTTGAAAAATCAATATGTGTTCAGACCATATGTGTTTGATACGTTTGGTTTCCTCACACCGGACGCGGTAGAGCTTTTACTAGAGTACAACGGAACATGCATAACAACGTTATATCCCTTAGATCCTTGGATGCAGTCTTCAAGTGAATTGGTTTTATCATACAAAAAGTTTAGGGTGCAACGTGTTGCCCATTTGCCTTCTCACTCATTGTATTATGATAGCAAATTTATATAATCCTAAATAAAAAAAAGCTTCAATACTATTGAATTATTTGTGAAACGAGTAGACATGTCATCAGGGCTACAATCAAGCATCGCCAAACTCGACCATACGATGCTCGAGATGACAACTATGTTCGATTCGAGCTCAATGAACCATATGACCAAAAGCTTCAAAATACTTGAAGACTTTAAGTTGAGTTCTTTTAATATACAATTCTATTCATTATATTTCCAAATACATATTTCTACTATAACTTGAAAAAAGCTTGATTCGTTTGTAGCTCTTGGTGATGCTCAATATTTGTATTTTTAAAACCTCGATTTACTTTTTGATAGAATTATTTATGTTCTTTTGTATTCTGTCTAGATGTAAAAACTTTAATATGGTTTTTATCTCAATCACTCTTGGTTACATCATAAAATGATAAAAATAATAAACTTAAAAGTCAATTGGTTTTTATATCATGATTTTTTTGGTTAGAAGTAGCCACTATATTTTAATTATATGTATTATTTTGGCTGTGCTCATCAGTTTTTATATATATTATATTTTTGACCCTCAAGATCAAATGTTAAAACTCCTAATCACTGTTTGCTCCTTCCAGCTTCTACCTAGTGTTTAATATAATTCGCAGCTAAAAAACCTCCCTCTATCTAGGGACTGAAATGATCAAACAATATTACAAGGAAGAAATAGGTCATTTTATAATACTTAAGGGACCAAAATCATATATTTTCCACATTTTATTTAATCAAAATCACTCTCTATCCACACGCATAGCACAAACATACTTCCAATGGCGCTTCTGCAATCCTCAGCCTCTTCGTTCATCTCTCAATTCCCGGCGGTTTCTCCAGGCAACTCCGTACGCTTATCTCCACTGTGCGGGAACCGGTACGGTGGCTTGTCGGTCAGGGCGGAAGCGGCGGCCGGGATAGTGTTGGTGGACAAATCGGAAGCGGATAAGGTTAATCGTCTCAAAACATCGTACTTCGAGAAGATTGTTCCTTTGCTCAAGGAAGAATTTAATTACACTAACATTCTTGAGGTATATCATTAGAATTTCTATTCTCCGTTCTCTGTTGCACATAATGGTTAATATCTTCAATTTTACTTATGAAATTGCTTGTAGAAACTAGGGATAATGCTGATTAGAGTGATTATAGTGTTAATGATGATAACTAGTACTGAGTTTTACCTACCTAATTGAGCTTACGAGGAATCATCTGTTCGAAGTTTTAGTCTATGTTGTGCATTAGGGGCAATATATTCAGTTTTACTTATGAAACCCCTTTCAGAAATTAGGGAGAATGCCACTCACTTAGAGTGATGTGTAAGTTGTTAGTCTGTAATTTTCTTTTGAAACTTGTGGGATTGTTGAAGATTAGTATTGATTTGGCTCGACTTAATGAGGTTCAAGGTGTTTTGGCTGAATTTCAGATTATTTATTAGTTTAATGTGAGTAATGTGTTATCCAGAAGTGCTGACATGTATTTCGAGGTCTAAACATTTTATCTCAAAAATTGATCTATGAACCTTAGTGGTCACATAATATTGTAAACTAAAGATGCAATTCATCCATGTGTCTATTGATTGTTCATCAGTCATGTAACACATATTTGAAATTAAGAAAGCGGTATATACTAGTAATTGTTTTTGATTTTATATGGTATTGGTAGGTCCCCAAGGTTTCCAAGATTGTAGTGAACTGTGGTATTGGAGATGCTGCACAGAACAGCAAGGGTCTTGATGCAGCAATAAATGACATGGCACTCATCACAGGACAAAGGCCTGTCAAAACAAAAGCAAAGAATCCCATCGCCACTTTTAAGATCAGAGAAAATCAAACACTTGGAATCGCTGTCACCCTTAGGGGAAATGTAAGTTTTTCCTCTCTCTAATAACAAAATGCACTTACATTTCTTTACCCATAAAATAACTACCTTTCCTTTGGTAATTAATAATAAGTGATAGTAATAGCAAAATATGATACTTTACCCTTGACAGATGATGTACGCGTTTCTTGACCGATTGATAAACTTGGGTCTTCCTAGAACTCGTGATTTTCAAGGTGTGAGCCCTAACAGTTTCGATGGGCATGGTAACTACAGTGTCGGGTTGAAGGAGCAAAGTGTGTTCCCTGAGCTGAGTTATGATGCCCTTGGGAAACCACGGGGAATGGATGTCTGCATAGCAACAACCGCTCAAACGGACAAAGAAGCCTACAAACTTCTCGCTTTAATGGGGATGCCCTTCCGTGAGGGTGCGGGTCCCACCGCTGTTGTTAAGCGCAAGAAGTTGAAATCTCACCATTTCAACACCAAAACCAAGCAAAAGTCACGAAAATGATCTTCTTTAAGTAATTATATATAATTACCCTACCCCTTTCATTGCTTGTAAAACTTGATTTTTTTTTTTTTTTTTTTTTTTTTTTTTGTTGTGATTTAAATGAATTGTTGTAGTTTTACCATGATGCGCTATAGCCATGTACTACGCTCTCTATGTTAATTTAGTAACCCTCGCATGCTTGCTTACCAAAATTAATTCATTTCGTACAAAAACCAATCAACTATCTAAAACCTCCGTTTTATTTTCTCATTAAGGTCCCTCAACTTTACATTTCAGTTCTATTTATGTGAAAATTATCTCATGACTTCTTGTGGTTTTTATTTTTTCACTTTTGTTAAATTATAGAACAGTCCGATTCATTTTATTGATTTTGCTTCTTCTTCTTATAAGTCTTTTTTTCGTGTTGACAAAACACTTGTTGCTCAAATTCATACAATGCTAACCAAAAAAAAAAAAACTATATTAAAAGTTTATTTACGAGATTTTATGCATTTGAATATAGTTTGTGCGGCTTTCCAGCGTAATTGATCCGTTTCAGTTTCAGCTAAATATTAAATATTTTCAAGTTAACCTATTAAACATAATAATATAATTAAAAGTAACTCACATATAAATTACATTTTTTTTAATTCAAACATAAGATAATTTAAAATGAAGTTGCAAGTTTTATCCACTGAAATTGTTATTCCACTACCACTTAGGATAATGGGTTCTACTTAAGTGGATTGTGGATGGAATAAACACAAACCAAGCATTTGAAGTGGGTCCATATTACACACGCATGCTTAAGGAGTTAAGGTAGGCATATGAAATAAAACCTCTTAAATAATGGGTTTGTGTTTCATACGAAACGGTATATTATATATTTTAGGCCTATCAAGAAACTTGTATGCCAATTCTTATAGCCAAAAAGAGAAGAAAGATAACAAGCAATAAGTGACCACTTTATAAGTCTGTTGGTTGTTTTAGAACGAAATGGAAAATACTCATCACTAGTGACATGTACGGATCCAATAATTAATTGTTTGTGACATTTAACTTTGATATATAAGGGTGCTCCATATATAAGGGTGCATGGATTTGGGTTGGTGGTGGTACCAGTGGTACTGCCAATGTCACTGTTCCGAGACAAAACTGATATTGCTCTAGTGGTTGTATGGAGGTTGATGAACCCATGATTCTTTCAACGACAACAATCTTAAATGATTTTTTAAAAATAAAATAAAATTTCCTATTATAAATACAATCTTCTACCATTTTAAAACTACATATTTCTTTCTTTCTTTCAATTCCATTACATTTTACTCAATTCTCTCTAAATTTCAATTCAAAATTTGAAAATGGATGTCATTCTTAGGTCAATTGTATTCGTAGAATTGTCTGAAATTGAAGAAGTGGTGTTGGTCAGCGTATACATTGACACTTTCGAAAATAGGCAGGTTACTTTACATAGCTCGTCATATTTTTTACGAGTAGTTATGAATCATTTGAAGCAACAACTTGGGGCTTCGGATTGTTCATCACATCAAATTGGTTCCAAATGGGAAGATATGCAACAAAAAGTGAAAGAGTTTAATGTTGTTTTCACACACAAGATGAATACCCGAGAGCTCGGAGTTTCTGTCGAAGAAATTTTAAATGCAACAAAATGAAAATGAAAGATGTTCGTTACGAGGTAGCGTGAAATATTTTAGAAATCACTCTTTTTTTTTAGAACTTAAATTTAATTAATGTTATTGTAGTGTGGTTTTTAATTAAATGTTATTTTTAAAGAATAAAAAATGTTATGTTTTATTTTATTTTACATTTTTTAATTTAGTTAAATAAAAACAGTGATGTGACAAGTTAGTTGAGTGAGTTGAAAAAAATATCATTATCATATGTTATAGTTTGGGAAAGATGAAAGAAAAAGAAGAGAAATGTGAAAAGGATGTGAAGTGAGTTGAATGGATTGGAAGGGATCAATTCACTCCACCCTAACAACGTGACTATATTCAATAACCAAATTGAAGGGTTTTATAGTCTTATAATATTATGACATCCACTTGAGTTCAAGGCTAGTTTAAATGTGTGTGTAACTATGTAATATTGTACATAAGGGATAGATTAGGCCGGACCATATCTAACGTCTCTATTGGTAATTTTGGTGTCAACTTACAGCTTAATGTAATTATGATTATATGCAAAGTGGTCTGCTAGAAGTGGTCATATTGGTTTCTTAGACTATTTCCATTGGTGAGCAAGTTGTTTTAGCTGGTTGGGTTGAAAATTAAAAAAAAAAAAAAAAAGAAAAAAAGAAAAAAAAAAAAAAAAAAAAAAGCATAAAATCCACTGCCGTGTTGGTGCACCGAACTCAAGTCGGTTGGCATCATTTGGACAATTCTGGAGTAACATTTACTTTTATTTATCAAACAAACTTTATGATTTAAGAAAATATGTTTTATTTTATTGAAAATAAAAAAAAATATATTAAAGTTTATAATTTATTTTTTCTTATAAATAGAGACTAATATTGATATATATTTTTATTAATTTTTAATACTAAAAGTTGGGGTGGATTGAATTGCTAATGAAAATAAATTTTGGGTTTAGTTGAGTGTGTAGGTAGAAGATAGATAAATTAGTTTTTTAATATATAATTGAGTTGATTTTAGTTGTAAATGAGAGTAGTCTTAGGAGACAATGACGAGTATGCGAGAATGGTCTATTAGTCTTCCATGCAGGCCCATCCTAAAGAGTGCAGTGTGTGCAACTGTATAAGACCCCAAAAAAATAGGGCCCGAATTTTAATAAATTTATATAATTAATACACTGAATGTTTATATATATATATATATATATATATATATATATATATATATATATATATATATATATATATATATATATATATATTTTACTTTACATACTAATATGTACAAACTACTTGTATTTCAGCCAATTGTGTCCACGTCTTAAGTTTAATTGTTTTTAAGTCCACCAGGGTTCGATTCCTTGCTCCACTCCTTTCTTTTAAATTTTAATTAACCAACTTTCCAATTTTGCTTTATAATATATGAGAAGTGATTCATATATAATATTTTTTCTCCTTACACAACAAATTATGCTTTACAAAATTGTACTGTACAACATTTTATAACATGAACGGTTGTGTATGGAAAAATATTGTCATATATATATATATATATATATATATATATATATATATATATATATATATATATATATATATACACATTTACATAGATAGTTTTAACAAAGTATCATGTAGTTCACTTGGTTGAAAGTGGTGTCTTAATTTAGATCTAAATAGTCAAATCTTGTTACCTTCAAATTTTTTTTTTAAAACTAATCAGTTTCCTTATATTTAAAGTTTGTTTTTTTTTTTTTTTTTTTTTTTTTTTTTTTTTTTTTTTTTTTCTCGCCCAGGACCCTTAATATTAACGGATCAGCCCTCCTTCCATGCAAACAATTTTCATGTTTTTTTTATTTGGAATGGTTTCCTACATCATGTTATTTTAAAAAAAAATATATGCTTTAATTATTAATGATTTTGGAACAACTTTGTGTTATATTTTCTTGAACAAATTGATAGTTTTCTGAATTTTCCAATCCATATATCACGAAAATCTAGCATATCCCTAAACCCTAATCGGTTCGAGATATGTTTTTTTTTTCATAGGTTTTGAAGTTATGCTTTAATTATGTATGTAATAAAATACATGTATGTAATAAAAAAACAATGCGTTATTATCTTATTATGCCTTTTATCTAAAATTTATTGCACAATATATAAGAATACGATGAAACATTGTATTCGTTTAGTAAATTTAAAAATATTGTGGGGCCATTTTGGAATGGGTGATCCGTGAAGTTGAGTGGGTCGGTAATAGTGTTAGGAAAAGGCACTTCACGGGTAGAATATAATAAGAAAGGCCGAAAAGGAGACACACCACTGACCATATTCAAATGGCCCCCACTAACTATATTTCTTCTAATCTAAAAATATTTTCTTGTTACCTACTATTATGACGACTAGTTTTGTGGAATTCGAATTTAAGAATATCTAAAAGTTTTGAGCCCCAAGCAATTATCACTAAACCATATTCGTAGTGGTTTTAGGATTTCTCTTATATAAATCTCTTAAATGCAAAGAACAACAATTGGTTTTATCATAATTTTAATTTGATCAACAACTTTATAAAATAGTGAATATAAAATGTTTAAATTTTGCTAAATATTTCACTAATAAGTTGTGTTGTCTGGCCGTTTACTTGTGGCTTCCTGATTATCAAGGATTTGGGGACATGGATCTCAATAGGCGATGTGCTAAACAATCCTATTCAAAACTATGTTGCAACCCAACTGCTCACTATCTCTGTTTGAAACTCACGAAATTTGAACTTGGGTCACAAGAAATGTGGAGATGCTTACCAACGTTGTTAAGATCAAGATCAAGATCTTGGTTGTGTATCATAAGATCCTAAAATGCTACTAGTAAAAACAATATGAATCTTAATAGACTCGATTTTGTAATAAGATCAAACAACCTAAAAGTCATAGGATTTTATGTAGGATCATAAGATCATAATCCCCCCTCCCCCCCTCCTTTTTTAAAAAAAAATAGAAAAAAAATTGATCTTTAGTGTATAAAAATGTACATAAAAAGTCTTTCCTAACTTTAGAAAATTAATCCCACATTAGTTCAATAATCCAAGACACAAACTAAAAATTTGTCTTTTCTACTAAAAAATCATCTATTGAGCTCCAAATCAAACTATCACATATCACACAAAGTCATATATAACCTCACAAAATGGTGAGTTATTATTTCATAACTCCATTATTTTATGATTGTTGACAATTTTTTTATGCATACTGTTTTTTTCATTGCATACAATAAATGGGCTTTATAATAAGAACCTAGTTATATTTATAATTAAGAACCTGAAATTTAGAGAAAGTTGACTTTTAATAAGATATTGATCAAAAAGGAAAATGGTCAATTATAAGAAAAAAATTAGAATACGAAGTTGTGACTTTATGAAAATGGCCAAAATAAGTTTAAGTCACTTAGAGGAGATTAGACGATTAAGTTCAAGAAAAAAATGCATGAGACGATGCATTTTGGTCAAAAGGGTAAAATGAGTATTTTATGCTTTTTGGGATAAGTTTGTGACTTAATAGATTAATACCCGTATTAAGTCGGTGAGAAGTGACTTAATAGAATTGTAGAGTATATCCCCACCTTCGCGTGGATATAAATAAAGATCAATGAAAGCGGGTTTGAAACACAAAAGTTAAGAATGTTTGAAGTTGGAATAAGAATTGGCCAAAGTTGGAATGGAATCTGTAAATTGTGACATTGCGGTGTTGTAAGAGCCTTGCCACGGTGCGGTCAGAAAGTCGACACTGGTCCCCACGTCGCGGTCAGAAAATTGTTGCGGCGCGGTTACTTAGTCAGGAAACAGATTTAAGCCTGTTTAAGCTTCATTCTCGATTATTTTCATCCCAAAATTGATAGAGAGATGATATGGGACAATTATGGTGCAAATATGGGTCCAAGATAAGTTAGAGATGGTGGATTTCAAGGATTAATATCCTTTCCCCCTTGAGGTAATGATTTATTCCTTTTATGAAGCTTTGAGCTTGAATGGTGGAATCGTTAATTTGGTTAGATTGCTTAAGTTAATCATTTTATGACTCAATTTATGATGCTATTGAGAGTATATATAAGCTTTTAATAAGCTTTGGAATTGATTTCCATGGTGAAATCAATCCATTGAGAGTTAGGGTTTGAAACCCTAACTAGTGATGATTATGGTTGATTCGTTATAGATTAGAGTGTGATGAATTAGGTAGTATGAGATGCTTAATTCATTGGTTGGAATAGATTAAGAGATAGAGAATAAAAAGATAGAGTTTTGATCCATTAGGTGATCATTTTGACCATAAGAGTCATATAGCTCTTAATAGGCTAAGACAAGTATTAAGATGCTTGTATATGTGTATGACTAGGCCTAAGAGCAAAGAAGATGGATCAAGAATGCATCAATGACGAAATTGAAGAAAGTGGGACATTTAGTCTTCACTAACTGCTAAGGTGATTTATAGCTCTCACTCTCTCTTTTTAAATTATATTATACATTTTATGTATGTGTATATGTATGTTTGTATGTAAAGAGTCATGTACCTAAGCATGTCATAGAGGAAGACATGATATGATCATTAGGGTATGTACGTATAGACATCACTGATATTGTGTAGAATACCTATATGTTACTATCCATAGATAAAGATTAAGTACTTAATGAGTTAAGTACTAGATGAGTAATAGAAGATCTCTTAACACTACTAGAAAAACAGCCTTTTACGACGCTCATTGCGCGTCGTAAAAGGCTCAGACGACGCGCAAATGCGCGTTAAGGAAGGACCTGTCATAAAGAGAGACGACGCGCATTTACGACGCGCAATTACGACGCGCGTTTACGACACGCAATGCGTATCAAGGAAGACCCTGTCATAAAGGAAGACGACACGCATTCGTGTGTCGTAGCCTTACGAAGCGCGTGTTAATGACACGCAATGCGTATCAAGAAAGCCCCTGTCAAGAAAGGCCATGTCATAAATGAAGATGACACACATTTTTGCGTATCATAATTTTTATTGTTTAAAAAAAATATTATTTATAGATTTAATTATTTTCAAATTAAATTTGTATTTAATGTTTTAGAATAGAAAATAAAATATCATATACAAAAAATAAAATCCATTGCATAAATTTAATGTGATACAAATAATCATTCCATGAAAAGATAAAACAAATCAATAGAAGTTGTAACAAAAATTTACAAACTAATAGTTCTAATAACCTAATGTGTGCCTCACTGTAAACAAGATTTGTGCTGCTTTTTTTAAATGTGTGCCTCACTTGTCTCCACTCTTCCTTAGTAACACCGCTCAAGGACTCTAAATGTATGAACTTGCTCAAAGTATTTATATTGCCTGCAAAAAAAACATTACTACAAAATAAGTGTGAAGATGGATTGTTACACTGTAAGAGAAGTAAAGAACCTTGAGCTTCCTCCAATGGGACAAATGGGTAGTCAGACTTGATAAACTTTGCAACACGTATATCTCCCAATGGGGAACAACATCACCTAAAATCATATAATATTTATATACCCCTAGACTAGATAGAGCTTTGCTACAAATAGCAACCTACTTTATTTACTCTGTTTACCAAACCAATGTATGGGAATGGAACCTACTTTACTTTACTCTCTTATGGTATATGAACAGGATTAGGATTGGTTGTGTTTGCTATATTTTGGTAGAGGGCATTCATTCATTCATTCTAATGTGTTTTGCAAATAGAAGACATTAGATTTAGATGAGAGCTTTTTGGGTTTGGATGATAGACTAAAACTTAATAAATGAATGAATGAATGAGGATGACCTTTGATCTAAACTGAAGAGCTGGAACGGTACTTCGGGAAACAAGCCTAGCAAGTGGAAGCATCTCATCAATTTCAGCACGTGGAACCTCAAGCCTCATTCTCCAGCGACCCATAGAAGATATCACACTCCCTAAATTACCAGCCATTGCTCTTCTTAGTAAGCCTCATTCTCCAGCAAAACATATTCGCCTTGAAGCTCATACTGGCTATTGCTTTGTTCCAAAACAACCTTCTCAATAGTTACCTGAATCAAACTAACATTAAACTCTCAAAGGGAAAATTAAATATATAACTATTATTTGAAACAAAACATCTGATTTAACTCAACTAATAACCAACTGTGGTGAAGTAGAAAGAGAGCATTCTGAAAAAATCAAAAAGTTGACCAATTCTGTAGACGTCCCTACTTAAAACTTGTTCTCCATTTCCACCCGCAACCTACATATGTAATAAGATTAGACAAAAATTAAATAAAATTCTTTCATTTATTTTTCTTTTTCATAATCTTGTTATGCTGCCTCAACAAGGTTTCTAATTTGAGCCACCCGTCTGTTCACCAACTCCTGTGTGCTTCCATCACCATCAATGGTGGTTGTGTCTTTGGTCAACACCTACCTCCTCTCTGATTACAGTTCCTGTATGCAAAAAATATGTGTATGTGTGTCATTACTCATTATTATAGTGCAAAATCAATTGTGGAAATCATAACACCAGCCATAAAAGACCCCAACTCAAGAGTTAGCCCTAATTTATCTCTACACTGAAAATGATTAAAATACATTTTTTTAATAATGACAAAAAAAACAATGGTAATATGACGAGATCATTTTATTTAACCTACCCAAGCGGATAATAAGCAAAAAGCAACTGCATCTAATTGGTAGAGTTCATTTGTCTGAATCATAAAAATAAAAAAAAGGAATTAAGAAAAAAAACTTTAGTTAACTTAATAATTAAAAAGAAAAATGAAAATAGGTATAACAACTTACTTGAGATGACAGTTGCACCATCAGATTCAGGAAGCATGGCACGAATGACCATGTTAAAAGAGATGCACCAAACAGATTTGTTGACAATGTCATCAGCCTGAGGTAAAAAGTGAAATGTTTTTTTACTGCAGACACCATTAATAATAATAACAATAATAATAATAATAATAATAATAATAGTAATAATAATAATAATAATAATAATAATAATAATAATAATAATAATAATAATAAGTCAAAATGGAAGACTTACACATTTCCCATTGAGGTCATCCCCTGCAAAACCCCACAGTTCCAAGATTACTTCCCAACTCACGCATTACATCCATTGACATTTTTTCTTCACTTCTGTTTCGTGTTTCAGCTTGCTACCATCTCTGATGCCCCATAAAACAGATGACAAGAATATGAACTCCAAGCCAAGGAAAATGACAGCAAAGGACATCACCAGAATGATGTTGATCTGCCATATGAGAAGCATAACAAGGATTACTAAGACGGTGGTCATCATCATCACTCCGACCTCAGCAACTCTTGTATTATTTATTTATAGAAAATGAAATTATTTATATATTAAAGAGAAGTGTGAAATTTTTTGAAGATAAATATACCATATGCAGTTCCAGTCTCATCAGTGCTTGCAATGAAAGTGACAAGAAGAAGGGCAGCAGCCAAGAGAAACCAGTTCATAACTGGAATATAAATATGACCCATGAATTTGCGAGAATTGTGGATGATTTGAGGCGAGGAAAACAACCAAGGCCTATTGACAGTTTGCCACCCAAAATTGGCAGTAAGGCAAACAGTAAGCCAACAGCATAATCTTGTCAAATACCAAAACAAGATTAAAAAAATTATAAAATAGGTCATAAGCATTTCTTTGTTTCTGAATATGTAAAATGATTACCTGAAAAATGAGCGTCCCTATAGTGACCTGACCATTAAGAGCATTATTACTGTTTTTCTTAACTAAAAATTTCACCACCTGTATAGAAGGAAAAAGTAAATATAATAATCTCACTCACTATAACAACCTAGAAGTTAAATAGACTAGAAAAACATTTAGGTAACAAACAAACCACTGCAGTAGATGACATTGACAGGAAGCAACCAACAAAAACATCATCAGACAACCCTGCTCCACATAACTATAACCCATCATTAAATTAAGAAAATAATCATTTACTCAATTGAAACCATGTAACATAAATTGAGATATGCTAAATAATCTCTAGGGGTACACCCCGGAAAGATAAAAGTCCTTCACCTTCACCTTTCTCATCCTTTGACTTTCTACTTGAGAACTGATTCTGGTCTTCTAAGTCAATGCTTGACATGGAGCTAGAGGGTAACACAGGAGCATCACTAGGAGGAATTGCTGACATGGAATAGCTTCTGAAGTGTCCAAATGAAAAATAGGGGATGCTGATGTGGCGGAAAGGTTGACTTTTTTTGATGAGGAACGGATGCTTGAAGAATTCATTTGAGGGGAGGGGGGTTAATGAAGGAGATGGAGAGGGAATGGAATTTTTTAAAGGGAGTAACCATTTTAATAAATCTCCACATGGATCTTGACTTGAGGGAATTATGGATTCTGTAGCTGTGTGATTTCTAAAACTGGATCTTTTAGACAGTCTACACCAATGTTTACCTGTAAAAGCACCTGCATCCTTCCAAACAAGAAAATGGAATAGAAAATCAGTAATGATTATTTGCTTCCTTTGTTTGGATGAATGGAAAGGAATATAATAGCAAATGAAAGGAATGGAATGGAATGAAACATTCCATTCCTTCTCCGATTTAATCATACCAAACACAAAGCAATGAGATAATTATAATAAACAAGGAATGGAATGGAATGCAACTCCACCAGAAGTACTTCCATCAAGACTTCTCTAAACGTTTCCTGTGTTTTTCTTTTTGACCAAAAGTGGCTCATCTGACTCAGCAGTTCGAGCAAAAAATTAGGAATTCCTAGTCAATGTGACTCCTAAGATTAAGAGACACTAATTAATTTAGGCTCTAAAATTAACAAAGAAGTTGTGCTAGCATCCATGCTTGTACAAGGAGATTAGAGAACTAACGAGTGAGTGCATACTCAGGAGCTAAGAAACTGATGGTGCCTGCTACGCGTGTATGCAAAGAATCAATAAAAGAAACATAAAAAAAAGAACTTAATTAATCGACTAACAAGAAGACTTACTGGTTCAGTGATTTTATCTATATCAAAAAAAAAAAATTATTTCAACCTTTTACAAAGTCAAAAGCGTCAAAACAAAATAAAACCCACCGATATTAGAATATGAATGAAATAGGGCTCACCCGAATATGATATCTATCCATTCATGTAAATGTGCAGAGACATGCTCACTCTCAAGAGCCATGCGATGATTATGCACAAAATCAATAGGGATTTCGGCCCAAGGAGGAAGCTTAACACAATCTGAACATCGATGGTCGGCGTGAGCGACGATTGAACATCGATAAAGACTTACATAACAGATGAACATTCGATTAAACCTTCGATAGACTTGAAGATAAAGACTTATAGTTGTGGAGATGGTCGACGATTGAACATCGATGGTCGGCATGAGAGGAAGTCGAGCAAAACCAACAAATCGATCGAACAGGGAGAACAGATTGAGGGAGGGTTGTGTGATACGAACTCGAAACCTTAGTTCAAGCAATAATCGATTTTGTGGCCCTATGAATGTAAAGTGTTTGATATATTGTGAGAAATGAAGCGATAGAGATTGAGCTATGGAGGATGTGGGTCATTCTTTGAGGGATGAAAAAAACCCTAGTTTCCTAGACTTTGCGAGGACGATCGATCTATGGAGGATGTGGGTCATTCTTTGAGGGATGAAAAAACCCTAATTTCCTAGACTTTGTGAGGACGAGGTTTTCTAGTTTTTAGATTCCTGCAAGGTATTAAGGAGTGGCGGAGAAGCAGATTGGAGAGAGGAGAGAAGGAGGGAGAGGGGAGAGTAGTAGACTGCAAAGATGAAAGATAGAAAGAAGGCAGAAGACGGGTTTCAAAATTTTGGGGATTTCCTTTCCCCCTCTACTAAACCCGCGTTTCATTAAAATTATAAAGTGACGGGTATAGTGGACGCGCGTTAAAAATAAAGCGCCCTCCGTGTTTTTAATTTCTTTTCTAGAGACACTAATTTAAGGGCACTCAGTAATGCGCGACCTAAATCCTTAAATTTTTTGAAGAGATGGCACTTTTTTAATGTCGCTCTCTAATGCGTAACATAAATCAAAGAGCGTCATGCTTTGCGCGTCGTAAAAGGGTCTTTTTCTTGTAGTGTAAAGAGATAAAGAGATAGAATGTCCATGGGACGTGTTATATGATGATTCATATAACAAAGATAGAGATGTAGAGAAAGATGGTTCCTCCAGGGACAAGATTCATTCGGGAATAAGAGTATGGTTCCTACGGGGACAAGAGCATGGTTCCTACGGGGACAAGAGTATGATTCCTTCGGTAAGGAGATTATATCCCTACAGGGAAAAAAGATGATGATCCCTTTTGGGGATGTAGGTAGAAGGATTCCTATAGGAATAAAGATCGGTTATGGTTAAAGAAGATAGAGAAAAGGTTCCATGAGCGGAACAAGGCAAGAGAGTTCTTTGTTAAAACTTAAAGATAATCCATAAGGGATTAAGTGTAAGGAATATGCGAGAGATTCAAGAGAAAAAGAATGGTTAAGGATCCACGAGAGATCATTAGAGAGATGAGTAAGTCCGGATGAACGTGTCCAACAATGAAAGTGGGATATGGTTCCCTTAGAGTATGGTATGAGATGTGACCATTAGGTCTATATGGGAAAAGAATGTTGAGGCATTAGAGAAGAGATAGAGCAGACAAGAAATAAATCAAAGAAAAGAATGAGTAGAGAAGAGAAAGAGTAAAGAAGAGACAAAGTAGAGAAAAGACATAGTAAAAAAGAGATAACGTAGAGTAAAGATAGAGTAGAGAAGAGGTAAAGGTAGAGACAATGATAGAGTATGTGTACAACATGAGATGCGCATGAGAAGAGACTAAGAAGGAGTAAGAGGTGAAATGATGAGGTTAGAGGAGAAGAGATATATAAGATGAGAAAGAATAGCATTGTAAGCTATGAAAAAAAGAGTTAGATGATACAGTATGAGAAAGAGAAGGAAAAAAAGATAAGAAAAGTAAAAAGAATAACTCACCAAACATGTTTGTCTCATATAGTAGAGATTTTATGTTTTGCAGGTACAGGTAGCAGCAACCGTGATACCAGAAGAGAAGACATGAACACAAGGAAAAAATTTAGATAGTAGGTCGCTATTTGTTGTATTTCCTTGTTGTTCGTTTAGATGGATAGATTTTTATTGTAAACCCGTGATTTGTCCCGAGATGTAAATGTTTTAATTTGCATATAATTCTGCATTTGCTAGATAAAACTCTGATATGTCCCTTAGAAATTATGTATAAAAAATTCGGGTCGTTATAATATTATAAAAAGAGGAAGACAATATCAACGATTCAAAGTTTATATATTAGCTTTAAGATTATCATTATGTTCCAAATTTTATATAATTGCAAAGAGGTAGATATATATATATATATACACTTTTTAGTCTTAAACTTACAATTATTTCAATTAGGTGGCATTTTCGATCTCGATCTGATCTTATGATCACGATTTTACAAAATAGAAAACGATCGTAGGTAAAATCATGATCTTTACAACCTTGATGCTTACCAAGCCTTATTCGATTGAGCCAACATGAGATGCCTAAAATATTTCACTTACGATAATATAAATAAAGTTTGTAATTAGTTTTGGTCATAACTTCAAATTTGACAAAAAAAAAAAAAAACAAATTGATCGTATAAATATTATAATTTTAGCAAGGAGCTTGAAAAGTGAACATTACAAATTAAATGCTACCATGAGGATTTTGCATCCAAAAAATTTCTTTCGTAATTTTTATTTATTTGAGATTTTTATAACATTAGGTCTTTGTTCAAAAAAAAAATCTATTTTAGGTTTATGAGTGTAATTGTTTACAACTTTGTATTTTCTTTTTGACATTTTTTACTTAAAACATGGACAAACAACGTTAGAAAAACCTTAAATAAAAACAATAATCGCAAAAATAAAATAAAAATTCAAGACTAAAATTTTTATAAATCAAGAGTATAATTTGTACTTTTGTACAAGTTAAAAATCTATGTTTGTTTTTTCTTCTTCATTTCGAAACACAAGAAAGCAGTTATCATTGCTCAACTTTTCATCATCAAACACTTCAAATACATGCTATTTTATTAATATAGTATAACCTCTCTTATATAAAATCCATATAAGTGCATATGAACATACTTTATGATAATAAACAATAGCCTAAGTTTTCTTGTGCCACAAAGTTCCAAATGGTAATCAATGAATCACATCACTAGAGAGTCACAAGAGAAAAAAGAGAATCTAAATAAAATAGCATTAAAACCAAATGGAACAAGAATGTGGGGTGCATAAAATATATAACCCGGATGTTGTACCTAAAATAAGTGGTGGATTAATAATTGTTTAAATTATCGACATAATAACGTATTTATTTTTATATAGATAACGTATTTAATCATTATTCATAAAAGCAATATGTATTTTATTATAAATTTATAATAATATACATATACATATTTTTCCATTACTAATAATATATCATCCGAAATTGTAAAACTTATGTTTCATATTACATATTGTTATTACATATAATTGGATATGCACTGTTTTGTAACAGATACAGTTCATATTGACTAATTATTTAGGCTAAGCGTAAGAAATATCAAAGTATTTTAAGTTATTTAGTATTATAACATCATATATATATATATATATATATATATATATATATATATATATATATATATATATATATATATATATATATATATATATATATATATATATATATATATATATATATATATATATTGTATTTGTAGTCTTTTTTTTCTTGATAAGACATTATATTTTGGTAAATCTATTAAATTATAAAATTGCAATTTTAGTATGTTCTCGTAAAGATGATTAAATTGCCTTGTATCCAAATGATATTGTAATAATTAAACACATTTTTCAAAATATAATGTTATAACAAGAAAAAAACAGAAACAAAATATAATACCAAATCAATAAAAATATATTGTTGTTTTTATATTTAACAGTAATTCCATTTTAGCATAAATGAAAATACATGTGAGTATGCCCATGCCAATAATATTGGGGTTTTTGTCCTATAAATACTCACAGAAAGACTTCATGCTTTTCCAACACCCCACCAAACACATCTCACATTACATTCTTCAAAAGCTAACTATGGAGTGTTGCCACAAAACAAGAAGCCATCTACATCTTCAAGTAAGTGCACTTCTGCCTCAACTATTTCTCTTAATTCTGCACATAAAACCATAAACTGGTTTTTGATAGAAGGTGAAATTTCATTGTAAATACTAAATATACAACTATAGATGCATAATTCATTCTCACTATTGTAGCAACAAAAATGAAAGATTTTCAACATGATGTGTTTGAGCTCGTTGATTTACGTGTTATTAATATAACATTATTGTTTTAAAATAAACATGACCCATAACATAATCATAATTACGTTTCTTTGCTATATGAATGTGTAATACAGTAATACCATTCTTGCCCATAATAAGTAAGGTAATAACCTTTTTATTTGAGCTATTACACTATTTATTCACATCTCTTTTCGTTTACAGATGAGAGAGATGATATTGTTATTTGTGGTGGTGATGGTGGTGGCAAGTATGGGAGGAGTTGAGGGCAGAAAAGTAAGAAAAATAGAAGGGTCATTAGAGTACACAGCGATAAGCTGCAGGGGGCACAGTGCATCAATTGTAGAATTTGGAGGGGTTGGAGATGGAAAAACGCTAAATACAAGGGCCTTTCAGGAAGCAGTGAATTCATTGAGCCAATACGGCTCAGACGGTGGGGCTCAGCTCTATGTCCCGGCTGGTCAATGGTTGACCGGCAGCTTCAATCTTACAAGCCATTTTACTCTCTTTCTTCACAAGGATGCCACCCTTCTTGCTTCACAGGTATTTCACCTTTTTAATGTCAAACATAAAATTTTCAATTTTACATATAAGAGTTTATTTATTTATTTTTTCGAAAAATCTGAATTAAAAATATGCTTGTTTGACATTTACAGCCATAGTAAGAATACAAAATCTGTATTGGTAGAAATTGTAAATATAGTCAGGATAATTAATAGAACAAAGAGCAGTAGAAATATTACACATATAACATGTATTTTGCAATTAAATGGTGATCAACTTATGAATATACAAGTACATATTATTAAAGTAACCTTAATTTTCAGATGCTCAAATTTAATACAGTCATACAGTTTTTATCAATACAGATAACTTTTGTCCAATCTAGTCACGTGAGAGTTTATCCCCCGAAATTACAAACTCCAATAAAATACTTTTGGCTTGTTTTGATCATGTGATATATATTTGGCCTTATTTGAAGTATATAATTGAAGTTTAAAGTTGTGAATCTGTGATGATAGTGAGTTTTCTACTTATTTTAGGTATTTTATCTTATAAAGTTTCCTATTTTTCTTACTTTTACAAGAAGAATGGTCGGTTTGAAACGAGAATGTAACTGGTAACTACTAAGTAAGTGATATGTGTCCAACTTGTACCCTTGGCTTAGTTACTTGTACATTATGTATAAACAGGATATAAATGGATGGCCAGTGATTGATCCTCTGCCATCCTACGGCCATGGAAGAGATGCAGCCGGGGGAAGGTACATTAGCCTCATATTTGGGACAAATCTCACTGATGTCGTTATCACAGGTATCTAAAATGACCAAATTAGACATCAAGCTTACTATTATAAAAAATGCCTTGAGATTTAATCATGAACGTTTGATAGGTGATAATGGCACGATCGACGGCCAAGGTTTACTTTGGTGGCAAAAATTCCATGGGAAAAAATTGAAATACACTCGGCCCTATCTACTTGAGATCATGTATTCAGATACCATCCAGATTTCCAATCTTACGTTTTTAAATTCTCCATCATGGAATGTCCATCCCGTTTATAGCAGGTAATCATTATTTTATAGTGGGATTTCCTAAAATGCCCTTTAGCAAGTCTTCTTGTTCTTGTACATTAAAGGGAGTTGTGTGACAGTTAACAATATGAAATATTATAATTTTCAATTCAATGTATATTTTAGACCCCTACATTGCAAAATAATTAAGCTTATATTATTATATGTGTTTGTTGTATTGCAGCAACATTCTTATACAAGGGATTACAATTTTGGCTCCAGTTCAGTCTCCCAACACCGATGGAATTAACCCGGGTTAGTCTTAATTACCTCTGTTAATTTCGAGGGTTGATCGAATTTTCAGTAATTATTAAATGTGTATTATTTATTAGATTCTTGCTCAAACACGAGAATAGAAGACACATATATTGTCTCCGGAGACGATTGTGTGGCGGTTAAGAGTGGTTGGGATGAGTACGGGATATCATTTGCCATGCCGACAGATCACTTGATCATCAGACGGCTCACATGTATCTCGCCTTACAGTGCCGCCATTGCATTGGGAAGTGAAATGTCAGGTGGGATTCAGGATGTGAGGGCGGAGGACATCGTCGCCATCAACACCGAATCAGCAGTCCGAATCAAGACTGGGGTCGGCCGTGGTGGATTCGTAAAGGACATTTATGTAAAAGGTATGACCCTGCATACCATGAAATGGGTGTTCTGGATCACCGGAAACTATGGTTCTCATGCTGATGATCACTGGGACCCAAATGCTATTCCAATCATCCAGAACATAAATTACATGGACGTGGTGGCGGAAAACGTGACAATGGCGGCTCGATTGGAGGGGATCTCGGGGGATAGTTTTAAGGGGATTTGTATATCGAATGCGACTATTGGTATGCGTGCGAAGGCCAAAAAAGTGCCATGGACATGTAGTGATATTGAAGGGGTGACTAGTGGTGTGGTTCCTAAGCCTTGTGACTTGTTGCCTGACCAAGGGCCAGACAAGATTGGAATGTGCAATTTTCCACAAGAGAAACTAGATATAGACAATATTGAAATCAAGAAGTGTTCTTATCTAATGAGCTCACTGTGAGGGGTTGCTTTTATCTATCTCTTGTAGTCTATTTTTTTTTTTATGCATTAAAAGTTGTACATCATGTTGAATTGTTGCATCTATATTTCATATCGAGTTAATGGAAGGACCTTTTGATGAATAACTTTATTTAATGCAATTTACATAAAAAGTCAAAAACTATCATGTTATTATTATTTTGCATAAAAAGCCATTATGAACCTAAAGACTTAGATGAACAATTTTTAATTAGATGAAATCTGATGTGGCATGAAAATGTCCATACAAACATGCTTTATACTATGACCATTACTTCCTTGGTAACGACGTGGTTTAGATAACCATTTCTTCTTCTATCCTAATCACACCTCTAAGATAACAACAACGTCCTTTTTCTCCTACCAATCAAAAGTGTTAAACACACCATAATTCCTTCCATTGACCTCCCTGTTGCAACTGCTTCAATTCTTGGCACCATCCTTGAATCGTTCTCCATCGATCTATTATTGATGCTCTTGCCGCTCGTCACTTTTCTCTCAAATTAAGTTGTTTGATGTGTGTAGTCGTAGATTTAGCTACTCATTATATATGCATTACTTTGCAAATAAGTAACTCAATTTTGACTCCTTTCTAGTTGAAATTTATATATATGCTTGCATAGGGTATCACTTAGTAACGGAAACAAGTTTGAATTAATTGAAATTGACCATTATATAATTACAATCAGCAGCTCTTTGAATTAATTTCCTTAATAATCAATATGATGTAAAGAGAACCAATAAGAAGATAAATGAAATTGACAATTTATAAAAAGTTCCTGGGTGCAGGGGATGTCCACGATCCACAACCGATAAATCGGACAACTGGGAACAACATTCATTTTGAGGCATATGTACCCGAAGTTGATTCTATTATCATTCACAATCTCCTCTACGTAGAGGTTTTTAAAATTTGACTATATTTGATAATAACTACTTTCACTTATGTAAAACAATGTAACTACTCAAATTGTATGAAAAAGGAAATATTTTTTTATAGAACTAAACTTTTAACCTGTTACGTTTTTTTTCCATCCATTTTAGCTAGAACCACATGTAATTATTTACCGGGAAAATAACTTATAAGCCCAACGAAATTTTCAAACCGTTCAAAAAACCCAATTATGTTTTGTCTGTTCAAGAAAACCCAACTAACTTAACATTTTGTCTAAAAAACCCAATTACTTACACTTTCGTTCACTTCTCATTTAGGGTCAACCTGCTAATAAAAGTCAACGAATGACATGACTCATAACGTGTAATTAAATATCGGAAAATGACTTGTAAGACCAATGAAGTTTCAAAACCGTTCAAAAAACCTTAATTATGTTTTGTTTGTTGAAAAAAAACCCAACGAACTTACGCTTTTGTTCAATTCTCATTAGAGGCAACCATATTCATTAGGTATACAACTAATTGAAAAAAACATTATATTTAATGACATGAAATAAACAGATTAGAATTGCCCTTTATATATCGATTTAGGGCTTGGAAAAGAGAAAAGCAAACGACGTATGTGTTCAATCTCTTGTAATAACTACTTCTTATTCTTCCTCTCAATCGTTGATGTCCAACTCAAGATCTACAAAGAAGATATTTGATGATGAAAACCCTTGTGGATGTGGACGCCCTTCTTGGATTTGGACATCTAGAACGGAGGATCATCCAGAGAAAAAAGTTCAGGGCTTGTTCGAACAAAGTTCAAGACTTGTTCGACCAGATGGGTAAGTGTAATTGAAAGCTTTATCATGTCAATATTCTATCTATTTGTTTTGTTTCTTTCAAAAACAAAAACTTATCAAAACGGACATGATAAAGCTTTTAATTACACTTACCCATATGTTTGAACAAGCCCTAAACATTATCTCTGGATGATCCTCCATTCTAGATGTCTAAATCCGAGAAGGGCGTCTACATCCACAAGAGTTTGCATCATCAAATATATTCTTTGTAGATCTTGAGTTGGACATCAACAATTGAGAGGAAGAAGAAATAGCTATCACAAGAGATCAAACACAGACGTCGTTCGTTTTTCTTTTCTCCAAGCTCTAAATCGATATATAAAGGGCAATTCTAATATGTTTATTCCATGTTATTAAATATAATGTCATGTCATTCGCCAACTAGTTGTATACCTAATGAATCTGGTTGCCTCTAATGAAAATTGAACAAAAACATAAGTTTGTTAGGTTTTTTTCAACAAACAAAACATGATTGAGGTTTTTTGAATGGTTTTGAAACTTCATTGGTCTTACAAGTCATTTTCCGATATTTAATTACATGTCATAAGCTATGCCATTCATTGACTTTCATTAGTCGGTTGACCCTAAATGAGAAGTGTAAGTTAGTTGGGCTTTTTTAGACAAAATGTTAAGTTCGTTAGATTTTTTGAACAGACAAAACATAATTGAGATTTTTTAAACTATTTGGAAATTTCGTTGGGCTTATAATTCATTTTCCCATTATTTACCTGTAAGGGTTACATATAAAATAAAGATATCACTTGATAATTAATGGAAAAATAAACATGTTTTTTTTTTTTTTTTCTAAATTCATCTTAGAAAGATGGGTAAGTGAGTAAATGTGTATCTTTTTTTTTTATTCCTATTACTTACATATTGTCCTGTTGCATTAAACATATAAAGATTTGGAGTGTTAAACATTCCTTTAAAGGAGTTGTTATTCCTACCCTCAATTTATTAATCATATATCCTTCATTATTTTTTTTGGTGGAAAGTAACATTGTTTTCCGTAAAAAATATTTTTTTCTTTATATATATAATTCTTTTTTTATGTTGTATTATTATTGTTATTATTATTATTATTATTATTATTATTATTATTATTATTATTATAAAGTTCGCACAAAATTTTAACATTCGGATGACATTATAAATTCGAACGGTTATATAAAATCGGTTAAACTTTTTTTATATTTTAATATTAATATTATTATTGTTATTATTATTATAAATTTCAAACAACATTTTATAAACCAGACGTTATAAATTCGAATGACTATATAAAATCGGAACAAAAGCAAAGTTTCTCCCTATTAATTACGGATATTAATTGTTACGGTATTACAATTGCGTTATACGTTATGCGGCCAAAAAACATATGTTCAGTATGGTGTACAAAACAAAAATTGTCTGTCAATACAAAAAAAAAAATTACGGCTAATAAAACTTAATTAATGGAATAAAAAAAACATATGTTGAGTATGCAAAATTGTTATTCAAGTTCGTTTATATATATATATATATATATATATATATATATATATATATATATATATATATATATATATATATATATATATATATATATATATATATATATATATTATTTTAACTTAAATATTCTTTGAAGTAAAACAAGTTATACTTAGTTTTTATTAATAGTTTTTATTTAATAAGTTATCTAATATTTGAGGTATCTAATATTTGATTTAAATAACCTATATTTTAGCTTTTCACAACTACAGATGGAGTGGACGGAAGTTAGAAAGAAAAAGGCACCGGCAAGACCAAAGCATATCCAGGAAACAACTTACTTCGTCACCAATGTTCCAGAACAAGCCAAGAAAGGAGAAATCAGAGAGGCATTTGGGAGATTCGGGAGGGTTACAGATGTTTACATGGGAGACAAGAAAGGAAAGAATGGGAAGTATTTTGTATTCGTTCGGTTTGGTGAAGTCAAAAATGTCATGGAGTTAGAAGAGAAGATTAATGGAATGACATATAGAGGGAATAAGTTGGAAGTTAACCTGGCGAGACACAAAAGGAAAGATCTCCCAAACCCAAATACAACTAATGTAAACCGGAGGCCAATACAAGTGAACAATACTGGGAGATGGAATACATTCAAGGATCATCGGACCTTCGTAGATGTCACTAGACCCCCACATATGTCAGAGAAAAACTCGGTTTAATCCGTTCCGCCGGCACCACCGGGACCAAGACCCATCCAACTACAACGGGACAATCAGACTTACCACTGGCTGCATAAGACATCACTCATTGGGGAAGCACTGACCTTAGACCATCTGGGGCATTTGCCAAAACTCTTACGAGATAATGGTGAAACAGATTTGGAGATAAAATATGTTGGGGGGCTAAGGGTTCTCTTTCTTTTTGACAGCTCAGTAGATGCTAAAGATTTCTTGAATAACAAGAACAAGTGGAAAGAAACTCTGAAGTGGGTGAATTGGAGTGACAAAACTGATATGCAAGTTGAACGAGTAGCCTGGATCAGAATTATTGGGCTTCCACTATACTTATGGGGGGAACGTAACTTTGCAAGCATCATTGAAGGGTTTGGGAAGACAATAGCACCATATGAAGATCTATCAAATAGGGTGGACCTGTCGTGCCCAAAGATTGGAATTCTCACCTCAAGGAAAACCAGAATAAATGAAGAATTACAAGTTGTCATTGACGGGAGGGTCTTTAAAATTGGTATCATCGAATTTGACGAAGACTGGTTTCCTTTTCGATTTGACAAGTCGGAGGATTACTATGAGACACAGGATGAGGGAGACGAAGAAGACAGTGAATATGGGAATGAAGAAGAGGATGGGATATCGGACACGTATATGGGGAACCCAGACGATGAGAAGGAAGAAGGTGAGATATCTCCGGAATTACAGACGGGAAGGAATGTGGTTCAATCGGAAGGTGGAAAAGCGACAAACATAGAGATCGGAGATGAATTTCCGACCAGGCAACCGACGGTCAGAAGTGAGGTAATCGAAACGGCGGCAGAAGTGCAACGGACACCTGATGAACAAATGACGGTGCGGGATTCCATGTTGACTGAATACGTAGCGTCGCCTAGAATCTTGGAGGCATTAATGGATAACGGTAACATCCCTGGTCTAATCCACAACTCAAAGGACAAGTGCCCGGGCCCAGGTATGGAATCAAACCCAAACTTAAATGGGCTTTCTTATGAGCTACCCCCAATTGGTTGTTTTGGGCCGTTTAAGTCTCCTATTGTATCAAACAAAGGCATACGCCAGTCATCTGAAGTATGTAGTTCACTGGGGAAAAGGAGGAGATTAGAGCACGACGAACCCAGACGACCTTATCCCTTCAATAAATCCGATGACTGATCTCTTTAACCTTGACGCACCCCCGTCAAACATGGCTTCCCAAACGGCGGCGATCAAAGAAGTCGATCACGCTCCAATCGACATTAACAGAGTTCCATCTGATAGTCATGGAAACCTGAATGAAAACGTGTCTGATGATTGCTCCTCTTCTTCAACTGAAATTAGAAAGACGGTAGAAATTGGGAATGCATTAGGGTTCGAAATTAGCCCCAATGACCCAATTTTAAAGGGAATAATGGGTGAAATTGGCGAGGCTGCAGCACCACAATGAATTGTATCAGCATTAATGTGCGTGGAATAGGCGAAGACTACAAGGTCGAATGGGTGAGGAGATTAAAGACGCAGCATCGTGCCTCCTTTGTGGGGATACAGGAGACACAACTGGTGAATGTGAATGATATAGATGTCGCAGGATGTTGGGGCTCAGTAGACTTTAGCTACTCGGCAATTCAATCCCACGGTAGGTCTGGTGGTCTAGTAAGCATTTGGGACAGCAGGATCTTCAAAGTCTCTGAGATCATAAAATCAAGATATCTACTGGCAACAATTGGGAGATGGGAAGGAATTCAAGGGGACACTAGATGGGAAGGAATTCAAGGGGACACTATCTTAGTCAATGTATATGGGCCACAATCTATCACAGAGAAAAGAAAGCTTTGGGAAGAATTATTAGAGATAAAAAGGAATAAAGGAGGTACTTGGGTGGTGTTTGGTGATTTCAATTCTGTTAGGCGTATGGACGAACGCTATAATTCGCATTTTTGCCCTCAGTCTGCTTTTCATTTCAATAGTTCATCAGGGAAGCAGGCCTCAATGATATTCGAATGGGTGGTTTGCGTTATACCTTCTGTTGCCGAAATGATATCAAATTAAGTAAACTTGACCGCTTCTTGGTTTGTAATAATTTTTTAAACGTCTTCCCCTCAGTATCTATTACTGCACTCCCAAGGGAGGTATCTGATCACAACCCTATTGTATTAAAAATTGCTGCATCTAACTTTGGAAAACCCCCATTCCGATTTTTCAACTCATGGATGAAGAAGGAAGGCTTTGATAATGTTTTTGTCAGTGCCCGGCTCAATTTTAAGGGGTATGGTACCCCGGATTACTATCTGATGGCAAAGCTCAAATTCTTGAAGAATGAACTTAAAAAATGGAGAGCAAACGAATACCCCAAGGAGACAGTTGAGTTGAAGAGAATCAAACATCAGGTGCACGATATTGATTGTTTGGCGGAGAGGCGACAACTTAGTGAATTGGAGATGAATGACCGACGATCTGGAATACAGAAAATAATTGAAATGGAGAAATTATCGACTTTGGATTTGAAACAAAAATCCAGAATAAAGTGGGTGATAGACGGTGATGAGAATACATCTTTCTTCCATGGATATGTGAATAACAAGCTTAGAAAGAGCAGAATAATGGGGCTGCAGATCAATGGATCTTGGACCACAGATGCAGAGACTATTAAATAAGAAGCTTTCACATTTTACCAAAGAAAGTTCCTGGAGAAATGGCTGTCGAGACCAAAGCTACTCAGCAATAAATTCAACCCGCTGGATGCAATTGACAAAACCCAGCTGGAAGCTCCATTCACCAGGGAAGAAATCAGACGTGTTGTATGGGCATACGGGAACGAAAAGGCGCCGGGCCCTGATGGTTTTTCTTTCCAATTCATTAAAAAGTACTGGGCGGAGATGCAGGATGACGTAACAAATGCTGTTAAATACTTCGAAAACTATGGGAGACTTGGAAGAGGATGCAACTATTCTTTCATTACGTTAATACCAAAGATCAAGGACCCGATCACGCTTGGAGATTATAGACCGATAAGTCTTATTGGCTGTTTATACAAGATAATTGCAAAAACCTTGGCTCACAGATTAAAAAAGGTTATTGGCAAGTGTATTGGAGAGGTGCAAATTGATTTTGTTGAAGGAAGGAATATCCTGGATGGTCCGCTGATTGTAAATGAACTTTGCTCATGGAGTAAGAAAGCAAAAAAGAAAATGTTGCTCTTCAAAGTGGACTTTGACAAAGCATTTGACTCAGTCAACTGGGAATACCTTGACTCGATTCAAATGCAACTGGGATTTGGAGATAAATGGCGAGGTTGGATTCAAGGTTGTTTAAGATCTGCAAGAGCATCTGTGCTAGTAAATGGGTCACCCACAAAGGAGTTCGGAATGGAACGGGGAGTTAGACAGGGCGATCCACTGTCGCCTTTCCTTTTCATTATCGCCATGGAGGGGCTTAATATTGCAATAAAAACAGCTTGTGAGAAAGGCATTTTTACTGGGATATCCCTCCCACATTCTGAGACATCTATTTCTCATTTATTCTATGCGGATGATGCCCTATTCGTGGGTAAATGGAATAAGGAAAATATAAGGAATCTCGCAAGAATTCTAAGGTGCTTTCACATAACTTCTGGCCTTAAGGTTAATTTCCACAAATCACGGGTAATTGGTGTTGGGGTAGACATGCATGAGGTTACACGGTATGCCACCCCCCTCGGATGTGAATCGGCCAAACTCCCCTTCAACTACCTTGGCGTTCCGGTAGGAGGGAACATGAGGTTAAAGAAAAACTGGGGTCCGGTGATTGATAGATTCCATGCCAAACTATCCTTATGGAAGTCAAAAACACTTTCAATGGGGGGACGTCTCACTCTATGTAAGGCGGTTCTCGGTAATCTACCTACATATTATTTCTCTCTGTTTGTTGCACCCTTTGGAGTCATAAATATTATGGAAGGGATTAGAAGGAAATTCTTATGGGGTATGAATAATGATGGGAAGAGGAAAATCAATTGGGTTTCTTGGCAAAAGGTGGTGTCTCCTAGAGTAACCGGCGGTCTGGGGATGGGTTCACTTAAAGCTTTGAATCTAGCACTAATCGGCAAATGGTGGTGGCGGTTGCGCAGTAAGGGTGCAAGTCTATGGAGGGAGTCTTATGGGTATCCATAATCTCAAGAATAAAGCTGCTGACTGTATCTCAAAAAAGTCCATTCCGGGTGTTTGGAACAATATAGCAGGGGTAAAAAGCGAGTTCTCAAAAGCTGGAATCAATTTTGATGAAGTAATCAAAAAGCAGGTGGGTAAAGGTGATTGCACGTTGTTCTGGTTAGATAAATGGCTGGACAGCGAAAATTTAAAATCAATGTTCCCAGAATTGTACAAGCTAGAGAAAACTAAAAAGTGCAAAATAAGGGACAGGATAAACACCGGGGGAATAACATGGGAATGGAAATCGAGTCCATCCTCTAGCTCTCAAGCATGTGAACTTGCTGAGTTGGCTCTCAAAGTGGGATCATTTCTACCAAACTCCCAACCAGACAGGTGGGTATGTAGCATCTCTGGGGATGGGGTTTACCACGTCAATGTGGTAAGGGAACTGATAGATACGGTGGGCTCGAGTATTGAAGGAGGGAAGATCGATTGGATTCCGGAGGTTCCGACTAAGGTACGATGTTTCATTTGGAGGGCGGTGTTAAATGGTATCCCAACTGCGTGTGCTCTCCAAAAGAGAGGAATCAACTTCAACTCAGTTATGTGCAACTATTGTGATCTGGAAAGAGAAGATACTGATCATGCTTTGATCAAGTGCCCGATGACAGCAAAGGTATGGGAGGAGATGTTCAGGTGGTTTGGCATTCCTCATCCTCAATTTGGGAATATAAGTGACGTGGTGAGGTTCTGCTCTACATGGGGAAGATGCTTAAAGAAAAGGAGAAACCTAATTAGCATTTGCTATGGTACTGCATGGCTAATTTGGAGAGCAAGATGCAATTTTGTCTTTAATAAGATTCGGATATCACCCAACCAACTGGCGGGGAACATTCAATCCATGGTGTTTTCATGGATTAAACGTAGGAGAGTTAATTGTTCTTATAATTGGATTGATTGGTGCTCTAGTCCTTCCTATTGTATGTAAATATTTCTTGTCTGCAGTTTGTACTTTTGGACTTTTGGCCTATAGTTTCTTGCTAATTGGCCTCTTTTCTATATATTATTTGCCGGTTCCAAAAAAAAGTTATACTAACACATATGTTGACTCTGCTGAACTGAACTATTATTATCGCTTTATAGGTACCGGTTCAACACTAGCACAGATATCGACGGCGTCAAATTTTAAATTTTGTGATTTTAAAATACCAAATATCATCCTAAATGCAACATTAAACAATGTCTTCAAACTAAACCGGAAAAGATTAAAATATTTTTAAATCATTGAAACAAAGTTAATTGAATAAAAAAAAAGTAATCAAAAAATAAGATTTTTTTTATAAAAAAATAATATATATTAAAATAAAAGAAAAAAATATAATGATTATAGTTTTAATGTTAATGAGATTACATGATAATAATTAATTAATAATTACACTAAAAAGTAAATTATTGTCAAATGATTATGGTTATTTATAGAAAAAAAGTAAATAGTAATCCTTAAAGGGTAGGGTAAGGATAAGTATGAGACATTAAAAGGCTTAATGAAAGTCGAGACGATTCATTAAACCAAACAAATAAGAAAAGGAATGGTTTTGAAAATGAAAATTCAATTCAAGCTTAACTGTAGGAACGGTGTAATTGTTTTTGAAAGTTTGCCGGTTCAATATCTTGTGCCGCTTCATTGCCACACCCAACTACTAGTAATAAGTTTAATTATGAACGTTTCATATAGTTATATGTTTATTAAAGGGCAAACCCAAAGTTAATTTAAACTCTCTCTCTCTCTCTCTCTCCGTGTAATAGCAATGGACACGTTCGTGAAGAAGTTCTTCAAAAATTTCCATGCTCCTGGCCTCCCGTTCGTCCAGCTTGAGCCTGGAATGATCAACCACACTTACATGGAAGGCCTCTTTGGGACCAAGGTCCCTCATCTGTCTCAACACAAGGCATTCTTCTCAGTCCAGCCGATGACCATGCTTGGTCGTACTACAGCTGGCATCAACTCCAACACATCAAGTTATGATGGTATCTGCGATCGTTACATCACAACTCAAGGCAACCTCGATGTCAAAAGCATCTGCAAAACAGTCTTGACGATGGGTTACATGCAAACTGATCAGCTGACGATGTGTTCACGGTCTTGGAGTGACAACCATACTACATTGCTTGTCAACGCCCTGGGGTATGCACTCATCACCAAGGCTATCGAGACGTCCGGTGACATTGACAACAAGCTACCGGAGTTTACTGATGGTAAGATTCGTATCGACCCTAACTATGGCATGCGCACGACAACCGATTCGAAATGGGAAAAAAACATCTGGCCTGCGGGTTCTGACGTCGCTAATTACCCAGAAATGATTAGAATAGTTGATCAGCTACGTCAACAATAACAGGCTGTACGACCAATTCTCGGTGGCACTGCATATTGTGACGTCGCTGATGTATCAAATGGTTCCACAAACCGCAGACGGTCAAATCTGGTTGAGTTACGACTGGCGGGTGTCACTCCCTGCTTTCTCCTCAATCCGTGGGAGGTACACCTTCCTAAATGAAGGAGTTGCAGGATATGGTAACCAACGGGCGCTCAACTAATGGTCGTATATCAGCAACAAACTGGAGACGATACACCTAATGGCGATGGTCGTTGTACAAGCCATACAAACAGGACTCGCTGTTAGGTCTGTCCGCATGGCAACTGAAGATGACCCTAAAGACCTCTTCTCTTCATATCCAAAAAATTTTATACCAGATTCAACATGATCTCGGCTGCAGCAGCTGAAGCCATCCACAGTCCTGTGCCACTTCCAGGTATGAGTGGCGTGTTCGTAGAAATTCAACATGATTTCGACGGCTACAATACTGACCGAAGAATCCCGACGCTCAATGACAAAGATGATGATATAGAGACGTTTGAGACACACGTTGTAAATGACACCCTTTATATCTCTGCTCCCTGGACTACCTTGGCAGGGGTCCCGACACTGCTCTTGCCACTTAACCCTTTCCCATATAACTCCCCTTTTACTCTTAAAGGAAAGTTGGATAAAGAAATGGGTCGACATGTAGTCAGAGGAGGCTTCCGAGTAGGAGCCCCTAATGCTTGGCTGTTGACATCCATTGTCAGCCTGTCAGATTATCATATCAAAGCCAGGCAATTCTCTAAACCCTGCCAGGCTAATGAATATCACTACATCGATATGGCCAAGATGACGTGGCCAGTCCTTTATGGCCCTAACGACGTTGGTTACGAAGTCGTCCTCTCTGAACAGGAAGAAGTACCAGCATACAAGTGTAAGATCAAGTTGCCTCAAATAGACAACAAGTTCTTCGATCAACAAGTGCCTTACGAGACTTCTATATGGGGGCGAGGTATATCTTTGTCAGCCACGAGTGGTCGTAAAGTAGAAGTGAAAGAATTTCATGGGGGGGCGGCGGCTTTATTTAGAGGAATAAAACTACATTACAACGTCAATGAAGAGGTAAGGGAGTTTAGAGCGTTTATAACTAGAGATGAACTAGATTTTCGTCATGTGGGGAATGCTCATTCCCTGTTAGAAGCAGTTAGATAAACGATAGAAGACAAATCGGAACAAAAATGACCCAACAAAAGTAGATTAACTATATGATCTGTCAAAAAGTTGGAGTTTGACTTTTGTTTTATATCTTGGCATCTTGCTAAATTATATTTTAATGGAATATGTGATTTCCTAGTTTTATGTTTTATGTTTTATGTTTAACTGATGCATAGAAACTGAAACTGGGGGTCATGAGTTTCGAAAAGTTCTCGCGAGGCATCATTATTCCAATTCCAGGTCTAGTATGCTATGATTTTTGTAAGGCTATGTTTTTTGTAGCCATAATTTAAAGAATCAGTGGTAAAATAAATTAGGTTGAAAATGGAATGTCTTGCGCATCGATAGTTTTTATTTCTCCACTGAAAATAACTATATATTGACATTTATACCCTTCTATTTAATTAATAAACTAGATGATGACCCCGCGTAAAACGCGGAGAACATATAAAAATGTATAAAAAAGTTGGCACTATAAAAAAATAAAGTAACATAAACAGACTTAGCATTATTGCTAACATTTAAATGTTTGAAAAAAAAAAGAAACACTTGAATATCTAAATAGTTGAAGGATCTCTTTGTAAACATAACTTTTTGTTTTATTAGTTGGACAACCTTCCTCGTAATATATGAGTACCTTCAATCCCTTTTAACTTGTGACGCGAGAAACAAAAAATATATAACTGAAAATGAGTGAAGACAAGCTTATGCAAGTATAATCCAACATTTTATAATTATTGTCATTGACTTTTGTTAGTGGCCATAACAAAATAAACTACTATAGGGAATTGCCTCCGCTGAAAACAGAATGAGATTATTTCATTAGACGGAGTTAAATTCATGCAAGGTATATAAGTAGTCTCCATAAAGAATCTATCATATATGATTCAGGCTTCAATGACGTTTCTTCCAAGCCTAACAATCTATAATCTAGTACAATTCCATAGTCTTTTGGTTTGGTCGATATTACAAAGTAATATGACTGGAACACCTATTTTTAGTGTAAGTTTATGGTTGGAAATTCTAGATGCCTTAAAATCATTCAACATAACTAAAGAGTAAATTGATTCCTCAAAAAAACCTGGTAACTCTGTATCACGTAGAGAATTTGAACTCCTATGTTTTCCCTTCATCTTTCATCAATCCTAAATGTAGTCATTGGTAGCATCATATTCTTCATTTGTAGGGACCAAAATAGCTTTATCTTGAAAATATGATTGATCATCAAGATGATTTTCAAAGGATAGATAAATGATGGATACAATTGAATGAATATGGTCACCTATAGAGCGAACAACAACGTCTTCTGGAAATTCAATTTCAGCTTTACCATTATTAGGGCCGCCAATATTACCATCACCAATTTTAACAATCCACTCATCAAATGCTTTTGCCTCATCCAAATCTTAGTTATACAACAAAAATAAATCTCATGTTTACGGTTAAACGTAAAACTGTACATCACGCCGTAATTTGGACGAATATGATGCATGCACAGTATCCAAACAATTGCCTCTTTGTATTGCTAGAAGAATTTGTCTAAAGCCATCTCCATATAAAATGGTCTTGCCTCCAAACGATTCTTAAAGATAAATACCTACAGAGCAATGATATCCTCTTTGTTGACCATATTTGATGTATAAACTTCATTGTCGTTGAATTGTTCGTCAGAGTTCACTAATACTTTTGTATTGACACGCGATATCCCTCTAGTCAATGCCACATAAAGTTGGCCATGCGTGAAACCGATTCTGGGAGATAAATACCTACATTTGGAATTGTTTCTCCGTAAGCTTTTTTGATTGCCATCGCGAAACATAATTTGATTAGAAATTGTTTTCTTATCAGCTTGAATGGTAACATGTCATCTTCATGCGGACATAGAGGAAACCTTGGACCAAATCTCTAGATAGTTTATTTTGACTATTAGTGATGCAATGGTACTAAATAATTTCTTTTGATGATAAGTTTCAGACGACTATTTAGGGGCTTAAGGTTTCGAGGGAGGGTGTGTTGCAATAAATATTAGCAAATTGGTTAAAAAATGAGACTTATTTATAAATGCAAATTTTCATATATTCTTAGTAGGAACATGTTATACTTTAAAGAAGACGTAATATATTGTTCTTTTATCATCTCTTATTCATATATAAGTATACATTAATCCTAAAAAAATAGTTATTTTGTCAAAATATCTGTTTAAAACTAAAATAATATGTGAAATTTATTTTAAAACGGATAGATGCTAACACTCTTTTTCGTAATATGATTTTCATATATGAAAAACATAAACCATGATTACTTTTATAATTTGAAAAATTAAAACATGATTACTTTTATATATCTAACAAAATTTTCGTATAACAAAACTTTAGAGCATAATTAATCGTTTAAAGATAATAATGAAATATTGAAATAAAGAATCAATTAATTGGTTGCTATCTTATTTTTATTTTTATAAGGTGATAATCCCGTTATGTCTTATTTAAAAACTTATGTTATAATATAACTTATATATATATATATATATATATATATATATATATATATATATATATATATATATATATATGATAAATACAAAATAATTTAATATATTGTTATCATTCTACTTTTTTTTTTGAAAATTTCAATACTAAAAACAAATTTTCTCTAGAAAATTGTTATATTAATGACCTACTAATTAACAATTAAATTTATATATTACATAAATGGCTCACATGTGAACAAAAGTACACAAATGGTCCATATTTGAAATGTTTTTCTTACATAAATGGTCTATTACGCGAAAGAAAATGAAAATGTACTTTCCATTAATAAAATGTTTTCAAAAAAATCCTATTAATTAGCTCTAATGTAGAATTTTTTTTCTAGATTAGCCAAAAAGAATACGGAAAAGTCATTTTTTGAAACTACGATGCTATTTATGAACTTTTTTGCAAAGTTTAATGCTATTAATGATTTTTTTTTTCCAGAAAACAATCGTTTAAATGAGCTTCAATATACAAAAAATTTAACTTTCCATATCAACTAAAAATAATCCAAAAAAGTCATTTTTTAATAGTATGATGCTATGTATGAACTTTTTTTTTTCAAAGTTTAATATTAAAAGCAATTTTTTTTCCAAAAAATGTCCTAATATAAGGTTAAAAGAACATATTGTAAAATATTTATCGATCTACATGAGCAAAAATTAAACGTTTCCATCAATACCCAATAAGGTATATAAATCATGTCTCATTCTGTAATGAATTTCAATGTCCCACAATGTGGAATCCCCTCAGTCGCAGCATTTCATAACTCAAACCACATCCGATAATCAATATGAAGAGAAGCTGCAATAAAAAATAATAATTGTCACCATCTTATACAAATATTAGAGATTATTGGGGTATTAAATAGTTAATAACTTGCAATTAAATATAATTTTCAAATACAACTTAGTATGAGAAACTAACCAATGTGATCAGAGTCAAAGAAGGCATTATAGCTAAAACATAAACAAATAACTATTAGGGATGAAACATGAAACTTTAAGGAGAAACATACAAATTTAAACCGTGAAGGATAACAAAAACCGACAAGTATATTTTTAAAGTAATTTAAACCAATATATTTTTAAAGTAATTTAAACCGGGCCGCAAGTTTATCCCAATATTGTTCCCTTAAGCATTTCATTGAACAGGTAGTAGACAGGTAGACCAACCAAAATTTCCAAGTATCCAAATCAAGGTCTCAAATCCTAACACATCAAAAAAAACGAAAAAAAAAACAAATTTGTGATTTTAACAACCAAAACCAAAGGATATAACATACATTGTGTATGAGTCTATCGTTTATAATTTGATTGCTCAACTTATTGAACAATTCGTCAAAAGTATGAAAAAAATGGGGAATCCCATAGAAAGATCCGATTCAAATTTCTAAATAACACAAATGTGACAATTAATTTTCAAACCATAAAATTTGACATCCTCATAACATAAAAATCAAAATATATTTTACTTACGTTCACAAGAACCCAGATGAATTTGACCATTTCTGTTGTTTGTCAACTCCAATTTCGACCTACAAGAAATCTAAAAAAAATCAAGCAACTTGAGTAACAATCATTTTCATGTTGTCACAACTTTAGCATAAATATCGATAAATAGTACAAATATTAGTTATCAAGAAATAAACATATATGATATGACTAAAAAGTTGTCAAGTGAAATTTGAGTTACTTGTTTTCTTACCTTTATCTGATGTATTTATAATTCCAGTCGGTCGACTACAAATCTAAATCGTTAAGTAAAAATCAAAACAACATGTTTTCCTCCATTTTCTTCTCCACTACAAAACTTAGGTTAAATATATTATGTAAAGAATTGAGGGAGGCGGGGTATTTTTGTATTTTATTTTTTGTGAGATATAATTGTCATTAATAGAATTCCTAATTTAATTCATTTTATTTTTGGTGATATTTAATTGTCATTAATAGAATTCTTAATTTAATTCATTTTATTTTTGGTGAGATTTAAGTGTGATTAACGGAATTCTAATTTAAAACGTAATATACGTTTTATAAAATCTATTGACAAAAATAAATGGGTTGACAAAGATGATGTCATCAAATAATCCAATGGTGGAAAATATATGATTGAAATGCAATCAATGGTCCTGATTTCTTCAGTTTAGAATTAAATGTTCTCTTTTAATAATATTTAGAGATATTGAAGGGATATTAATTTCAAAATTGTTTCTGATATTAATTTCACATTCTCTAAGTATACGACACTTTCTCATCAAAGTGTTCCAGAAAACTTGCCCAATTTCATTTTCATAAGCTAAATGTTAATTATTAGAATTGTGATTTTTGAAGATTTTTGTTGTATTCACTGGATAAACACTTTCTGAACAATTGGATGAATTACTTAACAAAAGATGATCCGGAAATTGATGAACAAGTGTGGAATCAACGTCTTTCGTTGGTTCAAATAAACCCAAATCGTTGTAACGGGGAAGATGTAAACTCAGTCAAACTCGACTAAGAACCTAGGCTAATGGTGTTTTCCGGCGAATTCCTTCACTGGTGGAGGAGAAGAAACTAAGCCACCGTGGCTCTACTTACCAACGATGTTTTTCAGCGAATTCCTCACCGGTGGAGAATAAAGCTATCGTCGCTGTTGAAACTAAGCCCACTGTGGGGTCTTTACATCTTAATCCTTACCTATGGTATTTTACGATGAATTCCTTCACCTTGCTGCCCTTTCCGGCGCCACCAAAGCAATAATTAATATTTTGTGTATTTTGTTTAGACAAGATCCTCGTTGATGATGCTCATGGGGATGTCAACAAAATTGGGGACAATTTGACAACTGTAATCTTTTCAATTTAATAGCATTTATTTGTAACTAGGGGCATAAGTGTCTTTATAATTTTTTTCCAATGGTTGCATAAAAGTACTCCAAAAAGTACTCCGTGGAAGAATCAGGCCCCTTAAAAAAAAGAATAAGGATGGCAAACGAGACAAGAGGTGGCGGCTAGGGTAAAGCAGTGAGGCACAAGGAAGAATGAAAGAGAGAAAATATGAAAACTTTGAAATGTATAATTAGGTATTACTATGATAGCATGCAATCAAAGCATTTCCCCGTTAATATATTTTTCTCATTATCATTCAATATATAATAATTTAATACTTTCCCATGGATCCCATGGGGATGATCACTAGAGCATCGAGGAAATAAACTACATGGATGTAGTGGTAAAATAACGTCAGTCTCAAAGATATGCAATGATGCACATTTTCTATCAATTGGAGTCAGTTACACCTTAGGGCATCCACAATAGGGGTTCAATAGGAGTTGAATAGATGGTGATTAGAATTAAATATAGGTTGAATGAAGTGTGGGTGATGATATGGAGGAGGGTTGAATGAAAGAGTTGTATGATCATTGAGTGATTGGATAAAATTAATTTTCTCTTTTTTAACTAAATTTCAAACAAATATATATATATATATATATATATATATATATATATATATATATGTAATTATATTCTCTTATATTTTTATATTTTTCTAATTAAACCACAAATAAAATTAGAGAAAATTCGAGAAATGACCAAAAAGGGGAGGTGATTTGAAGAAAATAACCAAGAAAAAATAGATTTTGAAAAATGACCAAAGGATCCGCAAAGCACCCTCTTCTCTACAGCTTTGCGGAATCTTTGTTTTTTGATTTTTTTAAATTTCTTTTAGTTTTTCGTTTTTTTGCATTCATTTTCGTTTATTAATACTATTTTTTTTAAATACACTAATACCTTATGAGATTATTATGTAAAAATTTTGACAAAAAAAGTTAATAATAATGAAATGTTTTATGTAATACCTTTGCTACTGATGTATGTTTTCCATGTATTTTTACTCTTTTGTATTTTATGTTATATGGAATAAAGTTGAAGTTAACTCAACTGGTTTCGTAAATAATCTAATACAAACCAAATACATATAAATAACGTAATACAAACTGGTGCATATAAATAACCTAATTAAAATTATACAAATATTCTATGTTTTTTATAGGTTACAAAACATACTTTAGAAAACATAAACATACAACATTCATACTAAACATACTATGAAATAAACTTCATTCATTCAAATCGAACCACAAAAACTTTGATTTGTTTTCATATTATGTCTATGGGTTTTCTGTTGCTTGTGTCCCTAGGTTTATTGTCTCTTGCATCCATTGGTTATCTGATTGTTGCTGCCATTGCTACTCGGTGCAACCCTGCCATTGGTTTTGTGGCTATTCCTGCGGTCGGTATTCGATCCCTTGCATCCATTGGTTATGTGGCTCCTGCTGCCATTGATGTTCTGTCTGTTTTGTCCATTGGTTGTTTGGCTGTTGCTGCCATTGATGTTCGATCTCTTGTGTCCATTGGTGTCTGGTTGTTGCTGTCATTGATGTTCAGTCTGTTGTGTCCATTGGTTGTCTGGCTGTTGTTACCGTTGTTGTTTAGTATGTTGCGTCCACTGGTTCTATGGCTCATGCTACCATTGGTTTTTGGTCGCTTGCGTCAGTTCCTCTTCTTTCCCTTTTGTCATACTCCCTGACGCGCTAGTACGTTTTTTACTTTTACTTTGGTTATTTGGAACGATTTCCTTAAACGTCCTTGCATTATGAGTTGTGTTATGACATCTACTACACCTTCTTATTTTTGGTTCCTCACTTTGAGAGGGAATACGATTGGTTTTTTTTTGGTCTACTGGCTTGACGTATTTCCATCACAGGAGGGTTAACAACCACAAGGTCATCCAGAACCTCCCAATCAAGAGGGTATACGTCCTGCTCATACGTTCTTCGATATGTTTCAATTTTATAAGCATCTATAGCCATATGCCCACAGTGATCAATTTTCAAGTGCGTTAAAACCATTATCACATGACCACATGGCAAACCAGTTATTTGTCAATATCTACAAGAACAAGTCTTTTCCCTCAAATTCCTTATGCCACCACTTTTGAAGTCATGCACTTGATATGTTTTATTGTCAACACCGGATACCGACCATCCTTGAATCCCCTCTTTATTTTTTTAACCATATCTTCAGCCCACTTCGTAAGTATTATTGTACTTTTTCTGTTAAAACAAACATATATTATTATATATGACATTTATCATATAATTGAAAAATAAACATAATCATACCTGCAACCATCCACCGTTTGTTAAACCATTTCTGCATAAGTGCGTAAACGAACTCAATAAGTGGTAATATATGAAACTTCCTTGCTTTATTTGATACATCATTCATGGACCCAGCACTATTTGAGGTCATATAATCATACCTCGTGGTAGGGCAATACGCTCTGGTCCATTTCTCACGTAGAATTTGACTGAGATATGTCGCTATATTATCTTTTATATTACGAAGTCTCCCCTCAATAGAATTCAAACTCAATGGTTTTGTAAACTCTTACCAGCTTCCAAAACAAAATTGCTATTTTTTTTGGTTTTTTTCAAAGGTGTGGACTATGTTTCCTATTAGATGAAAAACACACAATCCATGTTGAGCATTTGGAAAAACATTTTGAATACTTACAGTAATTGCGGTTCCCCTATCTTTGACCATTGTCAGACCTTCCACATCACCAATGCATTCATGTAGTTTTTCAAGAAACCATGTCCAAGAATCCTTAGTCTCTTTTGGGCAAATTCCATACCCAATAGGCAATATCTGATTGTTGCCATCCATGGCCACTGCATGCAAGATGATGCCTTTATACTTTCTATTCAAATGAGCATCATCCACAATAATAATTTTTCTACAACACTCTCTGAAAGCACGTATCTGCAACAAGAATATAAAAACCATTAATATATCAACAATATAATTTGTTTATAAAGATTTAAGAAAATAACAAATATATTTAAAAATATATTACCGCGCATACAATAGAGAAAAAATAATACTCAAAACGATCATCCGAATCAGTTTTTATGTACGCCACAGTACCAGGATTATGTTTCTTCATATTGTGAAAATAAACTGGAAGTTTAGAGAAACTTTCTTCGGGGATCCCTATCATCAATCCCAGAGAAAATTCTCTAGCATGCCACGCTTGTGAATAACTCATATTTATTTGTAGCAAAGCATTCATATCTCTAATTATATCTTTAGGCTTCCAAACTCTCAAACTTCCTTGACCCATAATGTCATGTATTATGGTTCCCACAACTTCGCTATTTGCTTGCCTATGATTTGGGTGTATAAGCAATGAAGAACATGTATGCTCGTCATTAAACATCTTAATTTTAAACATTTATGTTCCTTTAATGAGAGATGAGTATAAACGCCAATGATAGTTTTCTTGCATACAAATAACCTGGTATTGAGATTTTGAAGATTTTTCAACCTTTATCTGAAACTTTTCTCTAACAACTTTCGATTTAACAGCAAACTCTAGCTCTTTTTTGTGTTATAGGTTTTATTGACAATTAATTTATCATTCAGATCTAAACCGTGAAATGGTCCAGGTTCAAGAATAGGTTCTGGACAATCAAGAATAGAAGGAATACAATACCATGGATTAAAAGCAGTTTTATGTTTCGTGTACTCATCATCTGACCACTCTTCATTTGATTTTTCCTCACATCTTTGATCATCAACTTTAGGAACTTCTTACAATGTTGATTGATGATTTGATGGTGCAGTTTTCACCAACTTCTGAGCACATGTTGCTTGCTTATGGGGAGGCGTCATAGCTTTCTTCTGAAAAGCATTGATATCAATGGAGACGCATCTTTATCCATTTACACAAATTTGAAGGTAAATAATAGGGTGTCAGTATTTTTATAAATAACTGTGTTGAAAAAAAATAAAAAAGGTTGAGGTTTTGAATGTTGTAAGTATATAGAGTTTCAAATATGGAAGTGGTGAGTGTGCTTCCCAGTGCAGAAGACGAGGTGAATATGGCTTGCTTTCACCATTTCTCTAGGGGTGGTATTGTCTATGGCACAAAGGTCTTTCTCTCTAGCGATTAGACCATTATATTCTGTTTGACCATTTAAAATAGACATCTTCTATGAGTTCCAGCTTCAAGAGGAGGCTCCTTTGGCACTCAAATGTATTGATAAATGCAAAGAAGGGGGATTTGATGATCTATTTATGACTAAAATTGATTTTCCTGCTAACTTTGACTATTACATGAGGTAACTCAATCATACCCTTTTCTCCAGTTCTTCCAATATTTTGAAATTCTTCATTTATTCTTTTATGTATGCTCTTCGAGATTGAACTTAAAGGGGAAGGCTGAAGTTGTATGTTGTTACTGATTGGTTTGCAACAACCATACTAAGCTTAACTCGCATTTCTTACTACTCTAGGGACGCTTTGGTAATTTCCATAAACTATCTCCTCAACAACTGTTTAAATTAGTGATTAATTTAAAATATATATAATAATAATTGCAGATTTAGTATGGAAGAAGCTCCTTCTATTGTTATTCTAAGAGACCCCGATGTCAAACCTGTAGTCTAACTTGGCTCAATCAATAATTCAAGACTTATTAATGTCATGGAACAAAATAAACATCAAGGTGCATAAATCATTTTTGTTATTTTTCACACCTAATATTATATTTAATTATTTATTTTTTCATTAGTGCTTCCCCAATTAAGAAGTGTTACATCTATGGAGGTTGGTTGTGATCCAAAAGGCTACTCACGTGCTAGAAATGACACCACAATTTGATATTGTGTTGTTCTTATTGGAAGACAAAGCACAAAACTCCATCAAATGTGTGAAGTAAGATTCTTATCTTAATTCATAAAACAATAGTCTTTTTATTTCTTTTCTTTTCTTTCTTCAGAGCTCTCATTGGCCAAAATCTGTGAGATACTAATTCTTTTATTTATTTATTTATTTGTAAATCCCATCTCACCTTTTAGTTTTTGTGTTTTTGTTGTTGTTGGCAGCTTCAAAAATAATCTACACCAGAAGACATTGATGATGTGGATGCAGTACATGCCACAAGATTTCAGAGGAACATTAATCAGACAACAATGAGAAAGGTCTGAAAGAAATAAGCAATCAGAAGTTGATGCTTTGGTAAATTCAGGTGGTACCATACGTGACAGATATGCCCTTCTTTGGAATCAACAAATGGAAAGGTAATAAAATAATAAATAATAATATTCTTTTTTTCATAATCCATGTTTTTTTTATGTCTTGATTGGTTCTGCAACAAGTGTCTACAAGAATCTTGTGAAATATCTAGTGGGAGTGCCATAGGTGTATCAATATTTATATGTTTTTTTTTCATTTTATATTTCCTAGACCTTTGGAATCATGTCTTCTTTTTCTTGGATGTTGCAGAATGTAAGCACCAATTTCTCTCTCTCTCTCTCTCTCACACACACACACACACACACACTTTATCTCTAAACTTATGTTTGTGTATTGAAGGATTGGGCCAATGAACTCTGAAATCAAGCAATGAAAGGTTGTAAAGCATAGAAAGCATGCAAGATTAACTAAAAAAGCTCGCCCTAAAGAGGTAATTATGCTTACAGTTTGAGACTTAATTTACATTTATGCATCATATAAACACGTATACTTTCTATTGGATTTTTGTAGCTTGCTTCAAGTGTTACAGAAGGGAAAACAAACACTGATAAGAACATGTCAACCATGTTTGATTTCTTGAGAAGGAACAAAACTATAAAGCTTGAAACTTTAGTCCTGAATAGAACATCTTGTTAAAGATGGTCGTGCAGAATTAAAAGTCAATGATAAAGAAGATCATTTAGTTTGTAAGTTTTCAACAAATAACGTTTCTTCAAAAACCTTCTTCTATCAATTCATAAATCACTTATTTATATTGTTTCTTATAGCACCAAGGATTGCTCCAGCTACTAATGCAGTTGCTTCTAAGGAGTTTTCCTACACTCATTTCCTCTTCAGATTTGATTTCAAAGATTAGAAGGTAACTCCATAAGAATATTAGTTAACCCTTTACCTTTATCTGTATCTGTACCTGTTATTTTATTGATGGTTGTGTGTTGGATTGACAGTTAATGTTGGATACGGTTGAGGCTGGAGAACAACTGATGCCACATAGGATTTCGGTTGGCACGTCACCTAATTAGCAACTACACATGAAGAAGTTGGGAATTCTAGAGTGGGAATTGGGACAAGTATTGATTTATCCCCTTCTACAAGTGAGTTTACTTTCTTACCCTTTTACCAATGAATTTACATTATTATTCTTTTTTTTACAACTGATTTTACCTTCCTACCCTTTATGGTTATCCAGGCACTGGATGCTTTTCCCAAATTGGTATGGCATTTTAGATCCCATCATCTTAATCTTAACTTGGTTGACTTTGTTTATCAGTTTGTAACTTTTGGTTTGATTTAGTTTCATAATATTCATAGTTAGTTAGACTTTGTTATGGTACTTTCCAAACTCGAATGCAAACAGGTGAGCTACTTGTGTTTGTAATTGTATAATCATAATATATATATATATATATATATATATATATATATATATATATATATATATATATATATATATATATATGAAATAAGATGGAATAAGCGGTTGTGATCGTGTATGGGTACGACCCCACCCCACCCTTATAGGTGGTTCCATTGTTAATGAAAGCTATTGGATGGCAAGGAGGAAGTATACTAGCCCTTGAGACACTAAAAATGTGTGGTGGTTGTTGTAATTAAATAAAGCATGGGATGCACTTGTTGCTTAAGGTCTTAGGTCAGTAATCATGTCGTGTATCTAAAATCCAATCGTCGCCATGGCAATTCGACCTCGATCTTGATCAAGGTCACCGAGGGTTGTTAGTTTTATAGGAATGTATAACCCATGTTAGCAATATATTATTTTTGTTTAACATTTGAATGATTATTTGTATGACATATTATACTCTGGCAATTTATTTTATTTTTTGTGTATGAAATTTTATTTTATATTATGAGACAATAAATATGTTATGTAATTTGAAAATTAGTAAATTTACAAGATATAAATATATATTTTAAAACATTTAAACTTTATGACACGCAAAAATGTGTGTCGTCTTTCTTTATGACACGAGTTTTAATGATACGCAATGCAAGTCGTAAATGTGCGTAGTTTTACGACACGTGAATGCGTGTCATCTTCTTTATGACAGGGCCTTCCTTGACACGCATTGCGCGTCGCAGACGTGCATCGTAAATGCGCGTTGTAAGGTTACGACACGCAAATGCGTGTCGTCTTCCTTTATGATAGGGCCTTCCTTGACACGCATTTGCGCGTCGTCTGAGCGTTTTACGACACGCATTGCGCGTCGTAAAAGGTTGTTTTTCTAGTAGTGAGATTTTGAGAATATTGACAATGTGGTTGAAATTGAACAAACTGTGGATGAAGGGCAAAACCAGGAAAATGGACAATAAGAGGTTGATGAGGGTATGGTCAATCAAGTTATAGATAAAGTTGTTAAGAGACAATCTAAGTCACAAAATCTGAGTGAAATTCTTGATGATGGTATAAATGAAATTCTTAGAGACATTCAAGAGGATGAACCAGAGTTTCTTGAAGGTAATGCATATGATGTTAAACCTAAGAAAATCCAACTGAATTAAGAAGATGTAGCAATGCTACTAGAGTCAGGATACATCATTGGTGAAATTGAAGGGGATAAAAGGATAACAATGCCATCAGATGACATGGCGCTTGTTGAACTGGTAATTAATCTCCTATTTATTCTACTTAAATTCATTTTTATTCTATTTGTCCCATATTGTAATTACATGTCATATATTGGCTTAACAGGAATTACAAGATGAAGAAGGGCATCTAGATGACGTTGAGGTGTTTGTTGATGATGAAGTTGATGATGGAGGAGTTGATGCAGGGGAGGAAGCATGGAGTGAAGGTGATGATGAAGGAGTGGTTGTAACTGATAATCATGTAATGGATGAGGGACAAGTGGAAGCAGGGATTGAAGCTACTGTTGAGGGAGTGGATGAGGGACAAGATGAAGATGATAGAGTCAATAACTTGCCAAACCTGTGTATAGGAAAAAGAAAATTTTTGAGAGGATATGAAGATAAAGTTGAAGAAGACTGTGTATGAAAAAGATGGTAGTGGTTCAAGTGCTACCAAACCTGTCAAGTTGGATTAGTTGGGTAGTGATTAGGAAAAGGAGTGAAGTGGGATGTTAATTAATGACATATGATGCCTTCTTTTTGTATATCTTTTTTTGTTCCCAATTTTTGTAGCAATCATCCAATTGTTATATGTGTTGCCTTATATGTTGCCTTGATAGGCTTTTGGCACAATTGGATGATTGCTACATGAAACATTATATGAAACATTATGTAATGCACACCCTTTTCTATGAAGTATGGTTTATGGTAATATTATTCGATTATAGCATCTTACAATAGGTTTGGTTAATTGCAGCTTAGGTGTGGATTATAGCATCTGATATTTGGTTTTTTATGCTTTATAGCATCAAACTTTGGTATGGATTAAATCATCTTAATTTTATATGAATTATATCATCTGAATTGCCCTCTGTCATGACATTATTCAATGCTTAAACTACCATCTGTTGATATTATTCAATGCCTAAATTGGGTTACCATTTACAACTTTTCACATATCAAATTAGAAAGACTACAAAAGGATTACCATTACATTATTGCCTAAATTACATTGATTCCAGTTCAAAACACAACTGCATTACATTACCAACCACATTGCAAAAATACAATACCTAAATTACATTTTTTAGGGCAACAATTACAAGCATTATTGCAATAAACATTAACAACTCTGCAACAATCTTCATCACACACATCAATTTATCTTCTTGTTGGATAAATTTGTTCCCACATTCATCCACCCACTTGAAAAAACGACACCTTGAAGACTCCTACAAATTAAAAGGGAGAAAAACGTGTAATAACAACCCTAAAAGCCTGCTAATAGTAATCATTTCAATTTAACACAAAAATTACAAAATACCTTGAAATTATGGCAACCCCAAAATTTTCTACTAGGGTTATCTGGTGTTCTTGACACTGTCACACCCCCAGACCAGAATGACGGAAACGTCCAGAGGCGGGTGACTTCATTGTGTAGTATCATAACAATTGCATATAAATGAAACATAGAAAATCAAAACAACATACATAAATATAACAAGCTTACATTGTTTTACATCATGTTTATGTTTTCAAGTGTACACAAAAGAAACATCAGTAAGCAAATTTCCCAAAATACAACAAAATAAGCTTGAGTCCGCAATCCATAACCTGCTTATTGATTTCCTTAGAATACAAGTCGTTTGAAAAGCGTCAACATAAAATATGTTGGTGAGTTCATAAGCATTTGCGTATAAAAACTTTGATGATTGTTTAGAAATCTAGAAAATCCAATATTTTCTTATCAAATGGTTGTAATTCTTGTTTCAAATCGAGTATAGTTGCATGTGTGTCTTAATTCATCGTTTTCAAAATCGTACGAATCGTTTCCCCAGAAAATCCTATATTTTCTGATGTATAAAATAGTAGTTTTGGTAAAAACATAACACTTGTGTGGAAAAGTCAATAGTTGATTTTCAACCGAAGATGAAATTTGTATAAATACGTTTCTGATATATTCTAGTGAGTCGTTATAACCATACTAATATGACGGAGTGCCTGTTATGACGTTCTTTAGGCGTTAGTTTTGTTTAAGACATTTGTCACCCTAGACTGGCCGGTTTAGCTGTAGCGAATAGCGAAGGTGCGGGGTGTCAACCCTGTATAGATCTATACACAAATTCATGCTCTCCCTCCAGGAGACTCTAGTTATAACTCTTACAGGACTTAGGGTGTACAGTATTATATTGATATATGTACTGTGAAGATTGTGTCTAACTAGAATACTAACCGATCTTTGAGAAAATCGTGACATTCATTATTTACTAAATAAATAATAATAATAGTTGTAGTTGCAACTAGATATTTCGTTTCGTTCGTTCGTTTATTGAAATCAATCCGCTTTGAAATATTTATCCAAAATGACCCAATATTATCAAAGTCGGAAAACAACCCCCTTTTTCCTTATAATAGACTATATGTGATTCAAATTATCGGAAAAAGCCTAGTTGTGAGTTATATATGTATCTTTGGCTTGTGTGAGTTTATGACAACTTTATGACATGCAAATTTTCTGTCATAAAGGCTTTATTTGTGTATTTTTTTACTGCAAATATTAATATCAAATATTTATGAAATACCCCATAATAGTTTGCAAAAACAATCATTTATGGGCATAAAGTCCAAAACTTAGTAAATCCTAGCAATTTTGTCAACTTATAAGTCTATTTCAACAACTTTTTATCTTTGGATATAGAGATGTGAAATAAGAGGGGTATGAATGGACACATTCAAAACCTTGGGAGGCCCTTCTTATACATAAAGTATTCTCTATATGGTTGTTTTGTAAACATTTCTAGGATTTTCATATAATATGTGAACTCACGTTCATGAAAAATTTGTTATAATATAATAACATCTCAATATACATACTTAAACATATAAATACATGCAATTATCCAAGGATTTAGACAAGATTTGACTTGTATTCTCCCGCAAAAAACAATAAAAACTTAGAAAAAGGTGGGGTATGAAGCTCACCTGGGTTTGTTTGCTGGGTGGATTTGAAGAGTGATGAGGAAGTTTCCAACTCCAAAACTTTTGGAGATTCTTAAATCTCTAGAATATTCTAAGAATAATTTTTGGGTGTAAATATAATGAAATCTTAGAAATAATATGAAGAATCACTAGTAAAAGATGATGAACACTTACAAAAATTATGGAAATTTTCCTTGAAGGAATGAAGCTTGAGTCTTGAAGGAGTTTGAGAGAGTTCTTAGAAGTTTACTGGATGAGGAAGTGAGAAGTGAAATATGGGGGAAAGAGATTTACGTATTCTAAAGGGGAGGGATAAGGAGTGACTTGACATTTGCATGGAAAACTGGTGGGTAAAGCTTACTTTCTAAGGGTAATGTGTTTAACTAGGATTTGCATGGGAAAATGGAGGATTTAGCATCACATCATATAGTCAAACCCTTTTATCCTCTAAAAATCTCTTTAAAATCTTGGGTATTATTTATACACATATGTTTAAAATAATTAATTTTGACATAAAATAGGGGTTTAAGGGGTTTAGGATAGGAAAAATATGAGCTTGGACGTATTCCCGAAGCCAAAATGTCTTAAAATGATGAAATGGTCCGACAATGGCACAAATCCGAAGTGTATAAGCGAAATTCGTAACTTAGAAATGAAATTCGGAGTTCTTATGACATTTTCGAAGTGAAAATGCGAGGTCCAAAGTAGGGATCAAAAAAATTCCGAAGCAGATAGTACTTCCGGAGGGCTAGTCTCGGATTCCGAAGTCAAGAGGCGGTCTGTGGTCCGGATCGACCAGGTGTTCCGAACCGAAGTGAGGCGTGGCTAGTTCTTCCGGAGCTGAGAAGGTTCGGTACTAGGGCTTCCGGGGCTTCTCTTTTCCGGAGTTATTTCAGAGGTTTCGAAGGGGGAAAGGATCCAAAGCAATGGTGGGTTCCGGAGGTGCTCTCCTCTTGGTTCCTTAGAACCAAGAGGGTTCTGGACCAAAAGGGTTCAGGACCAAGAGGTTTAGGACCAAGAGGGTCCTTTTGGGTGTTCCTCTTTCGGTTTTGGGCTGTTTTCGACTAAGGAAGGTACATAGAGAGATTTGGGAGAGATTTCACATGCTTGGAGAGATTTCACATACTTGGAGAGATTTGGGAGAGATTTCACATACTTGGAGAGATCTGGGAGAGATTTCACATACTTGGAGAGATTTGAGAGAGATTTCACATGCTTGGAGAGATTTGTGAGAGATTTCACATACTTGGAGAGATTTGGGAGAGATTTCACATACTTGGAGAGATTTGGGAGAGATTTCACATACTTGGAGAGATTTGGGAGAGATTTCACATGCTTGGAGAGATTTAGGAGAGAGAGATATATAGTGGGAGAGTTTGAGAGTTTGAGAGAGACTTTGTCGGGAGCCCTTATTAACGTTTTTATTTGTAGAGTAAGGACTTTAGACTTAGTTATATCTCATTTTGAGTGCTTTACACCCCGAAAGGTACTTAGTAATACTTTATAGAGTTGTTACTTCCCTAAATCGAATTAGGGTGTTAAATTTTGAACACTTGGGACTTTCAAGAGTTACTCTGTATTAGGAATTATAGTTGTACATTAGTAAACATAAGAAAATTCCTAACACTTAACACTAGTTGAGTTGACCAAGTTGAATTGTTGACCTTGACTCGGCTTTGACTTGACCAGAAGCTTGCCGGTTGTCACAGACACTGCTACGTAGCACACATCACCACAATATCATTTAATAAGTGTCGTTCTGTGTGAAGTTGCTGAGTTTGAAGACGATGCAACCATTGTTGTGTGAAGATGCTCTAAATAGGGCTACGTAAATGAGGGAGAAGACCTACGTAAATGAGGGAGGGGGGACGAAAGTCGTTGGGATGCCCTCTTTTATAAGAGCATTTCTGTAACAGGTTGGATGTCACCGGATAACCGGCTCTGAACATGCTAAATGACGTTTTTAACAAAAATAACCCAAATGTTGGGCATTAACGCACCAAAATTTATCGCCAGGACTAAACCAATTTTTTTTTGAAAACTTAGGGACTTTTAAGTCAAAAACCCTTTTTAATATTATAAGGGAAATTAAATAAGTAATCACTCTAAACAAAATTTTAAAAGAAAAATATCATTTTTTTAGGTTTTTAAAAATGACAATTTCCTTCCCAAATGTTTCAGAACTTTTTTTAAAGAAAACTTTTTACTTTACTTACCTCTGAAACATCAATTTCAAATTGTTTAATATTACTGTTTTTCAATCAAATATTTGATTTTAAATCTTAGTATCGTATATACTTTACATTTTATATTTTGTTATATTTTAATAAAAAATTTATTTTGTTTTAAATTCCGAATTCATCAAACTTTTAAAATTTCAGAGGTTATTTTTCTCGAACTCCCAAATTGAAATCCAAAACGTACAATTTTATTAGAATTACCGATTTTAAATTTGATTGTTATTTTGCTAAAAAAAAACATTTGTTAGTTATTTTTATTTTTGCTAAAAAATATAATTTTCTTTAAATTCAGGGTTAGCTTACTCGATTTTTCATAGATTTTTCATATATGTACTAATATTTCTTGATCGTTCCAAAGGGAGGAATCGAAGAAAGCTTCACCATACTCGCATCAAATCCTCAATCAACTTTCTTCTCTACGTCCCCTTCTACCTGGTGACTCTGCAAGCGCCCGTTTCTTTGCAGTTTTAGTGCTATTTCCCTCTGAAGAACATCCGTACAGCAATCCCAGTTTACGACAACAAGAAATTAGGGTTCATATTCCATTTGAAAACAAGGTTCGTTTCTATAATTTCACGTTTCCATTTGATGTAGGGTTTCTTCTTTTAGTGTACAGTTCCGAACTTTCTGATGGAATTACCAGGAATAAAATGTCATTGAGAAAGAATTACAGATTAGGGTTAGTAAAACATACGAGCTCATTAGGTAGAAAGAGGACTGATTTTGAACGAAATTGATATCGATTCTATAGATGCCTATTTGCCCACATACATGTCAAAGAACAACTAGGCAACAAACTATCCATTTGATTATTGCAGTTCATATCTATCAAAGAAAAACTAACAATATCTGGATTTTATTGTGTTTCTTTAAAAGTTAGGGTTTATGTATAGATTTAGGAGTTACGTTCAGAAGTAGTAATATCTTTTCAAGTGGTAATCAAATTGATCAATGTATGATATGTTGTTGGAGACTTGTCTGTTTCTTCTGATCTTGATTTCAAATTGTATGTAATGAATCAGGTAGTGCACCTATCTTCTTGAGTTTGAGTAGTAAGAAAAAAAAGAAGCAATGGCAGAAAGAAAGGTGTTGAACAAATACTACCCCCCGGATTTTGATCCGGCTAAAATCCCAAGGAGACGGATGCCCAAAAATCAACAAATCAAAGTGAGAATGATGCTTCCAATGAGCATTCGATGCAGCACATGTGGAAACTACATATACAAAGGAACAAAATTCAATTCACGCAAAGAAGACGTAATAGGAGAGGTAAGCCATTATGATTTATGATAAACAGTTAAACACACAATGTGATTTATTTATAACTTATACCTAAATAACACTCACTTCTTTCTTACTTACTATGCAGACATATTTAGGAATTCAAATATTCAGATTCTATTTTAAGTGCACGAAATGTTCAGCTGAAATCACCATGAAAACAGACCCACAAAACTCAGATTATGTTGTCGAGTCTGGAGCTGCAAGAAATTTCGAGCCATGGCGTGCAGAAGATGAGGTGGGTTTTATTTATTTATTTATAATTTTGATGTTAATAAGTAATACCCTGTATTTATAAATCATATGGTTTCTTATTTTTATAAAAATATTTGCATTTCTTTAGGTGGTAGACGAGGAGCAAAGGAAACGAGATGCTGAAGAGATGGGAGATGCGATGAAATCATTGGAGAATAGAACACTTGATTCAAAAAGAGAGATGGATATTCTTTCTGCACTTGATGAAATGAAGTCCATGAAGGTTCTTTTTTTCTTTTTTTTTTTAATAAATTATTGTTTAATCATTTTAAAATTTATTTTGGATTCTGAAAATTGAAATTTTGTGTTTGTTTTGCAGTCGCGACACGCGACTGTGAGTGTAGATGCAATGCTTGAAGCCTTGCAGAGATCCGCTCCTGTACAAGAAGAGGATGAGGACAAGCTTGAAGAAGCGGATGAAGCTCTAATTAAATCCATTTTCAAGGTTAGTATGATTTTAAAATAGCAACATACTTTATTTACTTTTAACTTTTTCGATAAATTCTTAGTCAAATTTATAAGACTTTTTTATTGAATATAACTCAGGGATCAAACGAATATGTTCGTAGAATTGATGATGCTGAGCTGGATGATGACGATGACATCACTCTTTTAAACAACAGTGAAACTTCACAAGGTGGTTCTAAGGTATGCTGATAATTGATATGGTCTTTTCATATTGCATAACAAAAGGTTTTTATGGGGATTAATGATATATGACAGTTTTTTTTTTTTAAACTTTTTTCTTTATGATGCAGAAACAGAAGGTTTCGGATTCCCCAACAGATTACTTAACAAAAACAAGTAGTACTAAAAAAGGTCAGTTTACTTAAAAGTAACAGTAACTATTACTTTTGAAATAGAAAGTAAATTTTTTTGTTAAGATAATGATTTATATATTATTTTTATTGCAGAAGATGCAAAGGGTTCTGGGAGTTTTGTTTTGAAGTCTGCGACAGTGAAGTTTTCTGTAGTGAAGAAGGAGAAATCACAAGCAAATGAAGAAAAGAAGAAAGAAGATGATAAAGCAACAACTACAAGTAATGTGTTACTGTTGTGCCAACAGTATGACAGTGATGAAGAAGAGGAATAATCTTTATGCCAATATTATAAAAGCATAGGCAAACCATCATCAAGAATGTTGTATTTGTTATAATTCAAAGCTTCTGAGATTTTGATGTTATTTTTATATAAATATGGACAATATTACACAAATGGTTCCTGTGGATAATGTCATAACAAACGGAATGTCTTATTGGTTCACTCTAAATGTCAAAACAAAGATATATAAAAGTAGGAAACACATCATAGGCTAAGAGGAGTGGTACACTTCTAACACCTTGCCAAGCGTGCCATCTCATTTTTGACCATTTAATACCGAATTTTAGCATTTGGTAAAAGTGGTAATATTCCTAGCACTTTATTTTTTTTATTTTCTTTATCTAATTTAATTTAATTATTTTATTTTAATATATTTTGCTTACAAATATTAAACACATTTTATTTTTTTAAATTACAAACAATTAATATAATATAAACTATATTGGGATAAAAATGAGATTTATTAATAAAAAAAGATTAGTAAAAAGTTGAATTTTTATTAAATTGAGGTAAAAATCGGATTTACTAATAAAAAGGTGGGGGCTTATATTATCTTCCCCCCTAGGGAGTGCTAGGAGGTGGTATGCATTTGTACTTAGCAAGTTTAGCGAAGCTCTTAACATCTTCATTCCTCTTAGGTTGGAGGGTGTGGCTGTGGTTGGGACCGCGGTTTGTGCCACTTGCACCGCGCACACCGCTCCCAAACTGCGGTCTGGTGTGGTTTGGGCCGCACTGCGGCTGGAGAGTACCGCATCACGTGATTGGTAGGTTTGATATTTGACCGTTGAATGCTTTTGCGTCGTTATTTTGTTTATTTTTTTATTTTTATTTTCTTTTTGCCTTTTTTTCCTATATATACATATACACTTCATTTTTATTAACCACAATACAACCTCTTCTCTCTCAAATCTTTTAAATAACAATCACCAATCTCTCTCAAAAATGTCATATTCTTCATCTTCTGAAAAATTTTAGACTATTTTTGATGCCGCTGTTGTGTTTGCTTTAGTTATTTTATTTGTGTTTTTTTTAAGTTTCTAGGATTATTTTAATGTCTTGTGTGTTTTTCGTTTTTTTTTTTCTTTTTTTTAATGCAATGTAATGTTTTTTGAATTTTCAATGTAATGTTATTTTTAATTTTCAAGTAATGAAAAATTATGTTTTTTATTAAAAAAGAAGTTTTAATTAAAATAGCTAAAAAAACAAAAAGAAAAAAGAAAATAGAAGTGTGGCAAGAAATCACCTAATGTGAGTCGGATCACTTAGTCATGCTTCATAATTGGAAAAACGAGCACCATGGAAATACATGCCACTTAGCTAAAGGAAGATGATGGAGAGTTGACCGAAATGTGCACTAAATACTTTTCGAGAGATCTCCTCCAAATCACTGGTATGGCTATCGAAATCGTGAGCATTAGCATGTAGGTTCTAGATCCAAGTGGTAGTTTCAGGGCCTTTAGCTATTGTTCTTGACAAATGACGCTTATGTGTCGGGGGAGGGAGTGCAGTTTTGGTGGCACCACTCCCTCCAACCTTAGCCTTATGACTATGTGAAACACCTCGTTATTTTTCTAGTCAATAAAAGTCAAACCCCATTTTTAATAAAATTTCAAATTTTATTTATTTCGCTAAGTTCATAAGGGATAAAATATGTTTTAAATTATATAAATAATGCTTATATAAGTATTTTTATTTTAGGATAAAAATACATTTAAAAATCAAAAACTTGTCTTTTGGAACCGAGAACCTCAGACCGAAAACCTACCCCACCGAAATCAGACCTCGGACAGCAAACCCTTTTCGACCGAGAACCCTCTTTCCGGCCGAAAACTCAACCGCAATATATATTCATCCCCGAAAAATAAGTCATTTTCTCACTATTTCACTCGAAAACACTCACATTTTTCTCTCAAGTATCATCCAAGAACATTCATACCTTCAAGAAAAATCCTTCAAATCTTCATAAATTTCGCCAAGAACACTCTACAAATCTTCAAGCTGGCCGAAAACACCTTCTTGACCGAGAGCACCTTAGAATCGAGAACGTGGTCCTTGGTTGAGGATTTAGGACAGAAATCAAGGATTTCGGTGGAGCCTTGACCGAAAACCCTCCTCAGCACTTCATACCATTTTCGGTAATATTTACAAGAAATTCCCTACATAAATCAAGTGTTGTCTAACACTTTAATTTATTATTTCACTAATTTAAATACGATTACGTGTTTAAATAATATTAGGATACCGTTCGTTTACATGCGCTAGCCCGAGGATCATCCCTACAGTTCCGATATCTAGACTCTAACACGTACTAGATGTGAGTTCATATCCCTACGTTATCACTATTTTCAATGTTTTAGGGGAGAGTACAAGTAAAACACAAGGACTTTTGTGTTAATATACAAACTGGTTTATTGCTACATTTTAACAAAATATGTTCATATATATATATATATATATATATATATATATATATATATATATATATATATATATATATATATATATATATATATATATATATATATATATATATATAAAGAAGGTTCAAAAGACTTAGAATTGGAAACTCCGCCCTAAATCCTGTTCCTTGTTTGGTTGTGGGTTTAGAATAAAATTACTTCTTCGACTGTCTTTTCACCCTTGATATTATATATATATATATATATATATATATATATATATATATATATATATATATATATATATATATATATATATATATATATAACTTATTGTTTACCCTTTTGTAACATGCCGAACAAGAGAGAATTTTATACAAATCTTTTATCATTACCTTATACACACTAATATCTTACAAAGGTTTTCAACTTTTCATCTGATTACAGAACATACATTCAAACTATAATAGTTATAGTTTGAGAAATACTACACTATTTTACATACTCAAAGAACACTATACAAAAACAAGTATATAAACTATAATAGGTATAGTTTATGGAACTCTACTCTAATTCACTAATTCACACTACTAAATAATTATTTACATTACAAAGTACATTATTATAAGGTAATACAAACAGTTCCAGTACAAGAGAACACTACGACACTACACATAAACTAGTTAATACAGGGTTGTGAGACACTACTTCGAGGTACCCATCAGGGTACAGTACTAAGACCTATATATATTATAACCAGAGTCTCCTGGAGGGAGAGCGTGAATTTGTGTATAGATCTATACGAGACTGACAATCCCGCACATGAGCTGCTTGCAACAGCTAGGCCGGCAGGCCTGCGATAACAAATGTCATAACATTCCGACACCTGAAGAACGTCGTAGAGGCCACTAGTCATATCAAACATGGTTATATGAAACTCACAATAGTATCAACGAAAGTATTAGTTTACATGATTAACACTACTTCAAAGTTTTATTTTAAATAATGAAACTACATCACACTACTCTATATTACAGTACACTACTTTACACTACGACTGGTGGATTCCAAGCACTCATACAATATGGTTTTCATACAAACACTACTACGATCACTACTACAAATACTACTACATTACACTACTTTTCTAGTACATAGTACACTAGTACACTAGCACAACATACAATTTCAAGAAACATTCATGACAAGGTTTTGTTTATTAATAAGACTATGGTTTACTATTACAAAGTACAACTCATTATTTCAAAGCACATCTCACTATTTCAGAATACAGTAACTACACGCATTTTGGACTTAAGGTCTAAGTCTACATTTCATTCCCTAAAAGAAAATATTGGATTTTCTGGAAGTACACTATAACATTTTTCAAGGAACAAAGACAAGTTTTCCATCTCATAACTATACTTATGAACTCACCAAATTAAATGTTGATACACTTTCAAAATCACTTGTATTCCGAGGGAACCAGTAGACAGTTACACCCACATGGTTTTGAGAAGACGGAGCTTTATAGAGTCGCGTCTTTTATACATTTTGTTATAAACTTTTGATGTCATACAAACTATGCTATGAACAGATGTAAATACTATATTTTTCAAATGTAATGGTTGTGTTTACCTTGATTACTATTATACAATTGTTGTGATACTGTACATGACGTCCTCCGCCCCCAAACGTTTCTGCGGTTCCGATTTGGAGGGTGTGACACTATGTGTATTAAAACCAACATTACTCACCTTAGTTATTATGTCAGTGGTTATTGAAATACCTATTTTAGGCTTCTACAAAGTCAATTAAGATCTTCTATATTAATTAACGTCTTTTATCCCTTTCACATGATTTGGATTAATAACGATAATCATATTAACATATTATTAAATGAGAAAGGAGAAATGGAATTTGATGCCTCACAAGCTTTCATTTGGAGATTTGGATCTAGATTCACCAGGTTCTTCAAGGATTTGCTTCCATTTTCACCAAATTTCTCTCAAAATCATATCTCCTCTCTCCCCTCGACATTATAATTTCTCATTTAAACTAAGTTGACATTCCATGTCCTCCCCTCCTCTCTCCCCGCCATCTATTTTAACCTTAAATGCTAAAGTTCTTACAGGTTAATGAACTTACCTAAGTGTCATTCTTTAATGCTCACTTTCGAAGCTTTAAACTTCAAACTTTCATCTAACGATAAATTAAATTAACTTTGAAAAATTTAAATCTATTATTATATTGATTTTAATTATTTTTATTTAAATAAAATTTAAAATCTAACATTTTTACGAGGAATTTCACTTAAGGATGAAAACTTACAGATCCAAATTATGGTTGTTATGGTTGTAATTCATTAAGAGCATCTAGGTCAAAAATATTACCACCTCACTATTTTATTTTTATTGATCTCTAATAAATTGTTTCTCGAATGGCTAAACTTTTTATAACTTTTTTTTTTATTTTTAAATTTAACTATTTTATCATTATCTATCTAAAATGTTATATAAAACCTCTTCGTTTAACCAATCGTTTTTTAAACACATCATATTTCAATATAAGCATTCATTCACGTACAAACGATTTACACATTACTATAATTTATATTTATATATATTTTAAATATGTTTGTTTATAAATTCTAGATAAATAATAAATAAATCAAAGTAAATCAAAAAGGATAAAATGAAATATTATTAAAGAGAAATTGATTAATTGTTCAAACCTTTAAACTATATTGACCATTCAATATTATTGAGTGGTCATTAAAAAATAGCAAAAAAGTAATGCACTTTAACGGTGTTTAGTTATTTTTACCATTTAACTAAATAGTAATAAGATATTAAAAAACCCAATGCTCTGATTTCTATGTCTTGCACTTTCTTGACAGTTCCTTGAATCATGTCCAGCTATTTGCTGCTACATGAGCATGACATCAGATAAATTCTCTTTCTTAGATTTATAAGGACCAAAAGCTTTGTTCTTAACCCCATTACACACATGATTAATTAAATCTGTTTAGATTCCCCTAAATGATTCAGAATTATACCAATTACTTAACATGATGGAACACGGTGCAATGGTCTGTGTAATCACAAACATATTGGTCATAATTTGCAAAAGAAAAAAAAATCAATATAATGAATAAACTATTATTCACAATTGATATTCGTTACGGTAAATACAGTATAATGCTTTAAACTCGGAATTATGAATACAATATAATGCTTTACACTCGGAGCACGTAATTCATAGACAAACCTAACTTGAGTAACTTCTTAGTGAAATCATAAAAACATCTATATACATGTATACCAAAGGTGAATAATGATTCATAATTAATTTATCCAAATAATAAAAATGATTCAAACAACATATACATGTATACATTAACCATAAGAACAAAAGTTGTGTTATGATTGGGATTATTTATGAAGAGATAGAAGAAAGATTCTACTACTTTAAATGAACCAAATAAACGATATATATATATATATATATATATATATATATATATATATATATATATATATATATATATATATATATATATAAGAAAGATTCATTCTACTACGTGAAATGATATATATATATATATATATATATATATATATATATATATATATATATAAAGCAAGAAAACATATGAAAAGGGTTGTGCATGTTGTACAGCTACAAGTTTGAAAGAATAAAATTAGCTGGCACATGGGCCCCATAACCTCAATCAGGCGAATCAAATTCAGCACTTTTAGGCTAATAAGAAGATGCACTTGCACTGTGTCCTTTTGCAATATTCATCTTGTCTTCTAAGATGGTAAACAAACGTGTTTGAATGCTGAAGTGAATGGTTCCAAGGTCTTAATGGTTAACAAAATGTGAGAATGCTTAACCTTTCTTTCAAAGGCTTCTGAAAGGTGATCTCATAAAGTCTTAATGAGATCACCTTTAACTTAAGAGGGATAAGTGTTTCAGCTTAAAGAGGTGTCTTGTGGGTGAAGGATGCATCTTTTGAAAGAATAATAATTGAATTATTTGGATAGTAATACAAATGGGCGTTGTTGTGGTGTGACTTTAGGTATCAAATAAAAGAATGATATAACATTGCAACTTTAGGAGATTAACATACATGAGAACGAAAAAATGGTTAATAAATAACAATTTATAAACTTAAGGACCTCGAATCAAATCGATTGTTATGTTATCTGCGTCGGCTATCACCTTCACTGGTATCAGAATCTCTATCGCCAGATTTTTTATCGTTTAATCTACTACTATTTTCCACCCTATAATCACGATTCGAACGTGAAGATTCTCTTCTTTCCTGCAAATCAAGGGAAGAAATTAAATAAATAAACATAACATTTTTTTTTTGTCCATCGCTAATCATGACAAATATATGTAACATGGGAAGAGTTCCTCCATTTGTCATTCAGTCACTTTTTTTGTCCATAAATAATCATTAAGTCATCCATAAGATTCCTCTTTTTTGTAATCTACTAAAGAGGTGTTGCTTATTGCTTTGGTGTTTCTTTTTTTACTTGGATCTTTTTATTTTATTTGCCACTAAGGTATTTGTCTGGATAAAGTCTTGTATACATAAATTATGTTTCTTTATTACAGTATATTTTTTCAGAATGAATAAACGAGACAAAATGACCATTTGACCCTTCATTTAAAAATAATACAAAAGCAAGTGTTCATAATCTCAATGATCATGATTAACGAGACAAAATGACTAATTTACCCATCCTTTATAAATAATTCAGCAAGCTTATAATAATATAGGGCCTTGACTTACAGTGGGAAAGAGCAGGTCATCAGCTTCAAGCATGTGAAGTACGTGTCCCATTTTAGGCCTTTTTTGTGCATCCGGATCTACACACCGAAGTGCCACCAAAAGTATTCGTTTTAACGCTTTTGAAGATGGCATCTCGGTCAACTTCGGGTCAACCACCTCATCAGATTTACGGTTTCCCACCATTGTCTTCAACCACTCCACTAAATTCACCTGTAATCATTCAAACTGTTAAGGAGAAAAAAAAAATTTAAACCAAGAAGTTAGTTGATGTAAGGGCACCAACCATTTACACATTTGCCCTTCTTTTTCCCTACCAACTACCTCTCAACTTAAAAATTGATGAAAGCTGTTTGTCGCAATGTAAGGGCAAAATGGTCATTTAATTTCATTCAGATGGTTTACTAACCTCTCCTTGTGGTCGACCATAATCAACAGGATTTCTCCCAGTGATCAACTCCATAATAAGTATTCCAAAGCTATACACATCACTCTTTTCAGTCAACATACCCGTGCAAGCATACTCTGGTGCAACATACCTAAACAGAAAAAAACAAACAAACAAACTCATACAATTCAATTTCAAGAATAAAGATTCATATCCTAAAAATATTTAAACAACATATAAAAAAACATACCCAAAAGTTCCCATCACACGAGTTGTCACGTAACTTGTATCCGAACCCAAAAGCTTTGCAAGGCCAAAGTCAGAAACTTTAGGGTTCCATTGACGATCAAGTAATATATTGCTGGATTTGATGTCCCTATGAACTACCTTTGGTTCAAGCCCTTCGTGAAGATATGCCAAACTGGGTAAAAAAACAAAAAGTTGGATTTTCAAGAAATTTTATGCTAATAAATTTGGTTATAAGTTATATATAACATACCCCTTAGCAGTTCCTTGAACAATATTCATACGAACACTCCATGTTAAAGGGCTAACATCTCCAACATCCCCATGAAGCCACTGGTCCAAATTCCCGTTATCTACATATTCATAGACTAGCATCCTGGAAAAAAAGATAATCTGATGATGATAGATTCTTGATGAAGATAAATAGCAACTGAGATGTATATGATTGATTACCTGTAGGCTCCTTCTACACAATATCCTAACAAGCGAACAAGATTCTTGTGTCTGACACGCCCAATTGCTTCTACCTCTACTTTGAACTCCCTTTCAGCTTGACCCCTGGTAAGGTATTTCATCATTAAAATGGTGATCAACCAACAGATGGAACAATCCATAAGTAACAAATTTTGGTTATAAGATAAGAGAAGGGTTGAAATTGAACTCAAATTTTGTATGGGTAGAAGAAACATGGATTTGAATAAAGACTCCGTTGTTCTATGATTCGATTCAGGTCTTGATTTTGATAACAACTTTGGATACGAGCGAATTGTGTTCTCATACACATAGAGTTTCGAATAACATCAATTCGCACAAAACTCTAACATCACAAATTGTGAGTATTGATGAAAATAAGAATTAGGTTAAGGATAACTTGCAAAAAGTTTTTCTTTGGCGTTATAGTTGATTGAAGTATTGAACATTTGAATTTAGAAATACGAGCATAATTTACCTGTTATTCAATAAGTTCTTCACGGCCACGCGAGTATTATCCCCTAAAATACCGCTATACACTATACCATAGCCTCCTTCACCGATCACATTCTCATCTGCCAATCCATTTGTAGCCGCCTCCAGCTCCCGGAGCGTATACCACCGCCCCCATCCTAAATGCGATACCTGCGGCAACGAAGAACCGCCATTACCACCACCATACGACGCCGTGTCGTTACTCGTAGCCCTACTCTCACCGCTTGATTGCCGGTCGGAGAAAACGACACGGTGTTCCGACTTCCCTATATCGATTTGGATCTCCGGCACTGACATACGGTGATCCACCGCAGCAGACGATTCGTGAGGGACGATCTCTTGTATTTCTTTCGATACTGCAGGGGTTAGGGTTTGTTCATTTTTCTTAGTCGAGTGAGAGTGTCGACGTCGAGAGGTGATGCAAACGGAGATGAGGAAAAGTACGAGGACTATGATAACTCCGACGAAGATCCCGACGACAACCCATAGCCGGAGACCGAATATAGAGGTATGTTTTGAGAGCTCGCTGTTCATGAATGCTTTATCGTATATCGACATTGTGGTCTTAGAGAAAGGGAAATTAGGGAGAGAAGCTGAGGAACATGTGTAAGCGAGCTGGACTCCACTGAGTGTTAGTTTAGCCGGGAAAGGAGCAGTGTAACCGGCGATGGTTTATGAAGTTTCCGGCGAGGGTGTGTATGTGTGAGAGATAAAGAAAGAAGGAGGAGAGAGAAAGTCTACTCTTAAATGAGTAAGCTGTGCTGGTTTCCAATACTTGTCCAGGTAAGGACTTAAGGTTTGGTCAGATTACAAAAAACTAAAAATGACTCATAATTTATAAATAAATTTCAGAAAATTACCATTTAGTTCGGTACGTTGTACATGTTCCAGATTGATAGATATTGCTTTGACCGATTAAAGTTGTCTAATAATGTTGTTACGTGATTATAATCATATGATTTCATATAAGTAATTGATTTTGAGGATTTTAAAATTGTTTTTGGGTAAAATCAAGTATGATCATAAAATTGTTATTATTTATTATTTTTTATGTAATATTTTACGAATCCTAAAAATCTTTTTTGAATTATTTTTTGTTAAATGATGTATTTGCATGAATGGTCCCTATGGTTTGGGGTAATTTGCGTGCTTGGTCTCTAACTTATTTTTTTAACGCGGAAAGTCCCTACTGTTTGTTATTGTTACGCGTTTGATCCCTACTGTTTGTTTTTGTTACGCGATTGATCTATGTCTTACTTAAAAAGACTTTTATTTAAATAGGAAAAAATAGTGGGATAGATAACATAAGGTGAGGGGGGTTGGGGTCGGGGTGTGTTTATTTAAATATTTTAAAAAATCAATGGAAAAATAGTTTTTTTTAGGTAAGATAGGGACCAAATGTGTAACAAAAACAAACAGTAGGGATCTTCCGAATTAAAAAACTAAGGTAGGAACCAAACACGCAAATTACCCTAAACCATATGATCATATATATTTTCAGACTTTTGGTATAACGATATCAAGAATTGGCGGATAGATGCCCTTGACCAAATGTTGATGAGTCAAATTCTCTTTTAGACGAAATATGTTGATTTAGAAGAAGAGTAATAAACATGTGTACAAACCGTTATAAAAAAAGGTTATAGTGATCATATACTTATGAATGCACCTCACAAGATCTTAACCATTTTATTCATGAATTATTTAAACATATTAACCAACCCAAACTTCATTTATAAAACATTAAAAGCTATGTCATTATTTCAGATACTGTTGTTTGAGTGTAAAAACATGTTATTATAACAATGATTAGCCACGAATCATAGCCAACCCTTATTTAGATGATAACCAACCCTTATTTGGATGATTAACACTGAAAATCCTTATATCAAGAAGGAATCAATTGATATTGTCTCCCCTTAATTTTTTATAATTGTAACCGTGTTTAGCTATTTTTGAAATATAACTGTACATTAAAAACTTTTGTTCCCATGTTTTTATAAATTTATAATAGAACCATATAACTCTTACTTTTTTTTTTTATTTTTTATTTTTTTCAAATCTCTACCGGGCCTTATTTATTTGGGCTTCCTATTTTGCTTTTTCTACATCTCCATTGGGCTACAAACATAGTGGTCCAGTGGCCTTTCACACATAATAAGTTAACTAGAGGAGAATTAGTTGTTTCTTTTCGTGTTGTGTTTATTTTTTTTCCTTATTTGAAGTTGTGGCAAACGATAGAACACAAAATGCATTAAACATAGAAACGTATTAGAAGTAGGGATGTTTGTCGTCGGGGAGGTTTTTGACATTTTTTTTGAGATTTTGAATAAGGGTTTCATATTTCTTTTGCATTTCGTGCATGGTCTTCAGCAGTTTTGCGCTCTCATAGTTGTTGTCGAACAGGAGTTGCTGCATCTTTAGGTATCCACATGAATTGAGACATGTTCATAATTCCGGCGTCATCTGTTCATGATTCCCAGAAATCCACCGGCATAGAGTTCAGCTCCTGTTGTTGATGGTCTGAAAGTGAATAAAATAGAGAGAAATTACAACCAATCAAATAAAAAAACACAAATCCAATCAACATTCAAAGAATGAAAAAAGTAACAAATCTTTAAATTATTAAAATCGAACTGAATTTGATAACTGTTAAGCCGTTTTTAAAATTTACAGGTATGCACTGCAGTAAATATGTTGAGATACACAACCTATTTAACTGATTATTAGATTTGAAAAAAAGGCAATCGTGGTCCAATTTTTCTTCGAATGCAATCATTAAATTTCTAAAACTCAACTAACAATTTATTACGTGGTATTCACCCGATTAATAATCCTAAAACAAACATAAATAAATTTTAAGCGGGAAATGGTAGGAAACTTTAAGTACATTGTTGAATGCATGTAACCATTTTTAAGAATGAAATATCAGAAATGTCATTTTGACTAAAATGAACTCAAAATATTAAATTTTATTGGAAATGAGTGAGCCGAATACAGGAAACCAAATAAGTTACTATGAATTGATTTTTTTTTTGTAAGAATCTAAAATAAATCAAACTTCCCTCACTTTTAATTCCTTGTATTAGCATCCTAATGTTGGCCATTGAAAACCACTATAAGGTTGCATGGGTATAAGAAAAAAATCCATGCCCGATGTGAGCAAATATTAGGGACGAAATGGTATGAATGTTGCAAAATGGTACCAAAACAAAGTCATGTTATTTGGTAATGATCCTAAAACAAACTCAAAAAATTAAGCTTTGTTGGAAATGTGTTACCCGAAGTCAAAACTGGAGTTTTGAAAGAGAGTAACCAACTTTTCCAGCTTGGTAACAATTCTCATCTTACAAAATGAAACCCAAAAAAAATCTAGAAAAAAGAAGAATTGGATCCTACCTCTGCTTCGTCCTAATTTCCTAACTAGGCGTAATAACTATCGATCCATAAATCCTTAAGCATTTAGATTGTCAACTACGACATCCAGGTTTGAGCATGTGTCAGTCGGACCATAATAAAACTTAGTTGCACATTCTAGGTCTAGTTGTGGGTCGGCCACATTACTAACTGTAACAGACCGGATTCCCAGGTATCTTATTGTTTTGTTTTTTTGGTGTTTTGAGAGGGGACTCGGCGAGTTGGAGCTCAGACTCGCCGAGTAGGGTCGCGATTCTGGACGCGGGATTCGTCTGGACTCGGCGAGTCCAGGATATGGACTCGGCGAGTCCACGATGTTTAATGAAACCCTAATTTCTCGGGTTTGGGACCTATTTAAAGGGCCTTATGGTCGTCATTTGCACCCAACAGTCCATAGAGAGAAACCCTAGAGTGCTTTAGCGATTTGAGAGAGAAAGGAAGCATTTCTTGACATTTGTGTGTTGTTTAGCAAAGAAGAGGGAGGCTCTAGCCAAGAGGAGGCAAAGGGGACTGCTATTCGGTGGATTTGAAGCTTAGCCCTTCAATCTAAAGGTATGATTTCGGCTCATCTCCTGTTTTGTGAAGTATAATTGATTTTAGGGTTTCTTGTGACCTTGTTGAGTTGATTGGACGGCCAAATAGTCCCTTGCTAGTGATGAGACTTCGGATCTGGATCCATAGAGGTCCAGAGAGCCTCATTCATCAAGCTTTATATAGAACAATGGAGGTTATGACCTTGAGTAGTGAGATTTGTTGATGATTCTTCATATATGGTCAAATAAAGGTTGTTTATGCATAAAGTCTGGAGCTTTACGTGGTGAATCACTCTAGGAAGGCCAGATCTATGAATTGTTGGAATAGATCTGACCTTAGAAGCAAGTTTGAGTGATTGCATGGCATGGACTCGCCGAGTCCGATGAGCAGACTCGGCGAGTAGCTTGAAGACTGCCTTGGACCAACCAGTGAGTGGTCCAGTCGAGTCATGGATTGACCCAGTGAGTCAGGGCGAGTTAGAGAGGGTTGTCAAGTGGTCTGAGTCGAGCTGGGACTCGCCGAGTCGTTCTTGAGACTCGGCGAGTTGAGTCGGGGTGGCCCCGCGATTCTTCCAGGTGGAACTCGTCGATTCAGGGGGAGTACTCGACGTGTAAGAAGGGAATCCTAGAGAGTTGGTGAAAACGTCTAGACTCGCCGAGTTGCCCTCGTGCACTCGCCGAGTCCGGTCAAAGTTGACCGTTGACCATTGACCAGAGTTGACCTGTGTTGACTTCTTAGGGGTAGTCAACCTTAGAGATAAAAAGTGTTAATTAGAGACATATGATGTTATAGGAGGATTATAGCTCGGAGGATCGGGCACGAGGGATTCAGGAATTTGTGAGTCATCGAGATCCGCGAGGTGAGTCTTCTCACCATACTTTACCTTGAGTAGGTAATCAGAGTTATGTGTTAGTGTATGTATGTTATGTGTTGTACTGCATTATTTCTATGTGATTTATGCTGTGCATGATTACAGAGTTGGAACCGGAAGGTTCCTAGAGTTAGAACCCGAGGGTTCACAGAGTTGGGTGCACGGACCCATAGAGTTATAGCCTCGAGTGGCTAATATGTGTTTATGTGGTATTTTGGGGAACTCACTAAGCTTTGTGCTTACAGTGTTGATGTTGTTGTTTCAGGTACTAGCGATGACCGTGGGAAGGCGCCGGCTTGATCTGTACACACGCAGGGGACTTTGATATATTTACATTGATCTTGGGATTTTGTGTAATGTGAATTGAGATTTAAACCTGATGTTTTTATGAAAAATTAATGAGAAATGTTTTTATAAATTGCGAAAAATTATTTTAAAATTTTCGGCGTTACACTAACTAAACCTAGGATTCGTTTTTTACCTAAAATCTTAAGTTGTGATTTGAATGGATAATCTTTTTTTATAAGAGTTTACACAACTCTTTATTTGATTAATGTTTGATTGGGGTATTTTATTTAATCATATATGTGTACTTTTAAACTACAAGGATCGGCCAGTTTGGAAAAGTCGAAGGGTAGGACCATTTTAGCATATAACTGTTCTGAAATCCAACAACCATATCGACAAGTTTTTCCAGTCTAGACACCTCACCAAGAGTAGTTTATCCGTATTATTATTATTAATACTTTTATTAGGTTTTACTAATTCAAAGTTTTTACACCCTAGGCTATAGTCGTATTTCCTAAGGAATTACTAGTTCGCTATAACCTGAGGCTCTGATACCAATCTATCAAACCTTGCCCAGTCGTTGGTGGAAACACCAGGCAGTGCGACGTAGGGATAATTGGATCTCGGCATATGGTACAACCAAACACAAAGGTATATTTTAAACATTTATTTATTATTGATTTTTGAAGGATTACATTGTTTTAGGAACAGACACAAACTCCTAACATAACTATGCTAAACTTCAACAGCTTCCTTGCAAACTTCCTTCATACTTAGGGGACACTCTTCCACACTCATCCTCCTGAAAATACATGTATTTTGAAAGTCAACATAATGTTGGTGAGTGCATAAGTTTTTATTTTTGATTTCCTTTAAGAATACTTTTCTTTTGTGAAAACATTTCTTATTTATTTACCTAGCCTTTTATCTTTTAGCGTACATAAGTGTAGGAAATACGATCCTAACGTAATTTAATTAGGATTTATCTTTTGTTAAACTTATTTACTGTCTTTTAAGGATTTTTAACGATCCTAACATATTTTAATTACCATACTAGGCGTCCCTAATGATAATCTAAGCTCTAAGGCAAATTTTATTGTATTAACGTGAGCCTGTATAATCGACGCTACGACCGTAAATGTACCCCTAATCACGGCGCTTCATTGGACGTCGAATCGTAACTTATATGGAAGGTATCCTGCCCGGATTGTAGCTAGGAATCGCAAGTGGGTTGTCATGACCCGTATAGATCTATACACAACTTCCTAGCTCTCACAGGATTAACAATTATAAGTATTGGGGATATGCCGAATTTAATCAAGGCTTTTGTATGAATAACCAACTGACTAACACATTAACCCTAGGATTTTATCTTTTTTCTTTTAATCTTTCATCTTTATCAATATTACCCCTATACATATATACTCAACATTATGCTTGGTGTACGCTTATGTAAGCCTCGAGTACTCCTCAGGCTCCAATTTTCACTTCGTTAAGCACTTAATCAGTTAAACTAGCAGGCTAAACTCTAAGATCTGCTTCTACAAGACCACTAATCACATAAAGTTGGCAACTTTACACTCATTCATGGCTTAATGGGGTTCTATATCTCAAAATAACTTAACAAAGGGTCTTAACACATATATGAGTCCATAAATACCTCAAAGCTTGCATTTTTATGGACCAAGGGACCTAAAGAACCCTAGATCTACCATCAATCACTTCTGGAGTGAATCAAGAGGCTCAACATTCATTCCAGGGACTAAAAAAGCACAAAATGGCACCAAAACTAGATCTAGCGTCATGCATTATCAAGATGGAAGCCTTTTTACCTCACAAGGATGGAAAATGATGAACAAGGATGGAAAATGATGAACTAATCCCAGATCCTCAAGCTCCAAGCACAACTCCAAATGGTTCACTTCTTCTTCTCTTTCACACGACACCAACACTCACACTTTATGGCTCAAAACTCTCAAGAACTCACTTAGGGTTCAATTTATGGACAAGAGGGGATGGAGGCTGATGATATTAGGGTTAGGTGATGAGATAAGGAGTTTAATAGGGCCCAAGACCCTAAAAATAGGGTTTGCATGAATCTGGAGTACGTCCAGTGTACTCCCATTACGCTTAGCGTACTCCGCTAGAGTACCACGATCCATCTAATTAGTATGCCCAACGTACGCCGATGTACACCCCACGTACTAAGGTTAACCTTAAACCCTATAATCTCCCAAAGGCCATAACTTCTTTGTTATAAGTCCGTTTTTGATGATCCTTATATCCACGAAGCAACGACGAGAAGCTCTATGCTTATATCGATTCATATTTTCCTTAAAACTTCCCGAACTAAAATCCAATTTCCATAGAAGCCCAAACTGATGCTTTACCGAAATACCTCTTGGATCTAAAATACAAATCGAACACTCGGATCATCTAAATTACATTACTCACACCCAAATGGGTCCAAATCTATTTTCCTTAAAGGTCCTAAGCCTGATGATGCTCAATCTTTGGTCACCACCCCAAAATAGGAAACGATTCGGAACAGGACATTACAACTCTCCCCCAATTAAATTAGATCCCGTCCTCGAAATCACTCCTTACCACCCCCTTGAAAACCAACGCTTCGAACAATACCTCCTAGCGTTGAACAAAACATTGATCCCATAACTGTCGATCCAACACATTATTGTTATATTTCTAAGCCCCATAACTTGCCTGGCCTCCACACATGTGGAATAAATTTAAAACACAATCACAAGAGTCTCCTATTACCATCGAAACTGAAAACATCCTTTTGACCCTGAACCTTCCAACCGATGCTCTTGACATACAGATTTCCTCAATCCATAACTTGCAGAAACAAGGATCTTGAACATATACACTAACAATTCCCAACGCGAGTCTCAACCAAAATCCAACTCGATACATAACCCATAATCGGAGATCTAAGGACTTGAACTTGCATTTCACCCGGAATTTTCTTATTTGCGGCAACCATTCACTAAACCAGGATATAAAAATCCCCAAACTACCACTGAGACTTCCATTCTTACACTTGGTCCAGCTACCATGTTTTTTTAAAAGTCTAACTGATAAGGCTACCCTAGCCTATACACCACACTATGCCACTCCCTGGCCACATAATCATCCTACTAGATTCATAATCCAATCCCTTGACCCAACCGGTCTCTAACAGGTCCCACCTGCATTTCCATAAACACATGGGCCTCGCCCACGGGTCTCACCCAATATATACCAACGAACGAGCCACTCCCACGAGTCCCACCCCATCAAGAGCTACATAGGCCTAACCTCACCTTGCCTCGGACCCCAATGGTACTCTTCTCACGACACATAGAGGATCCCTTAACACCACTCTCCACCTTGCACAAGGAACGAGCTGATCCTTCTCTAAACTTACGGCCATCCTAACGACGGTCTACCTCAATCTGATGAATGCTACGATCCTATCGCAGAATTGCAACACTTCTAACCCGTTATGGTTACCACCCATGGTCTTACCACGCCTATGATATCTCAACCCCAATCATCCTGAGTCGAACTCACATCTAACTGAATTCCAATCAGGTGTTCGGGTCATGCTTTGAACCCTAAATCCTTCATCATACAAGAACATGCAATAAGGCTCTAATACAACCCTAAAACTGGATCCATCCACCTGCCTGCTATCCAACATGATGAAGACGCCAACCAACTGTTGGAAGTTAACTAAACTCCCAAATTACGTAGCTTCAATCCATACGACCACTTGAGTCGTCTTCCCTCCCAGTTGGGATGTGTAACTTACCCTAATTCCACACTTGATTCAGCTCCCGGAAATCTGAACGATTCATTCCCACTTGGATTTGTCAAAGCTATCCCATCCCACATAATTTGATGGATTCTCAACCCATCTTACCTTCACATAACATGAACCGACGATGCCCTGCGCTTACCAATACTAGCGTTCCATTACTAGCCAATCTCGATGATCGCCCAACTCTTGAAATCCAGAATAATACTCCCTGAAATCTTAGCAAGTCCGATAACCCTAATAATTTCCCATGATACCGCACTAAATCCTTTAGTCTTTTATGTTGGTGAAAAAGACCATAACCCTTGCTCTGAACTGGCGAATCTTTATCCTAACTCCCCATCCTCCGCAAAATCTTTGAATTCTAACCATCTTTCAACCCTTATGCTTATAAAACTCCCCTGGCACTTCCAATGACCAAACGAACTCATGCGGCTGCCATCTACATCTACTTGCTACCGTTCCTTCCCTAGCAATGGTAGTGTCTGGTTCCAAAGGTCCTGTCGAAGACGACTGCCAATCCCACATGAATAATGTTATCACGAACGCACTCCGACTTCTCTGAAGAACTAATCCTGCTGACTCGACTAAAGATCTCTGTTAACGTATCCATCAGGGAGAACGTCAAAAAAGAAAATGTCAAGCTAACATCGGGCTTGGCCTGGTCAGAACCTAGTCTAAAGCCAAGTCCAGGCCTTTGCTAACATGAAGATCACTGATATTGCGGTTAAGGTGTAGAGCCGCGCCTTAACCCCTTCTCTAAAAAGTTATATCCCGACAAAAGTGGGACCAATCAGAGAGTCCCACTTGCTCATTAGACGATAGCCACGGTCTTCATAACAATTAAAAGATCTCCTTCCAGTCAATGAGGGAATGAGGCAAAACACATGATGGAGGACCCTCAATATGGGTCCGCCACGTCACACCTCACGAGGGAATGCTCAACAGAATCATTTGAGTGACATGCTTCTCGAACAGGTATAAAAGGACCCTTCTTCGTCACGAGGAAGGGGACATAATTCTCCTTTTCCTGTGATCTACTCTAATCTGTCTCAGATCTCATACTAACTTTATCGTCAGAGCTTCGTCCCGAGAACTCCTCCCGGGCATCGACTAACGATCATCTCTCTCTTTTGTACTGTAATATCAGGAGAAGATACCTGCACAGATATCCCCTACAGTTCTAACTCAATCCCCTCCAGTATATCACAATATTTGGCGCCATCCGGGCGTATCTCTAGAACGATACATCCACAAAGTAAACCCAGAAAGAAACGATGGCAGGTGACATTCCAGTAACATCAGGAACAATGGAGAAAAGCCCGCTGCGTCCAATGTAGTCACTCGATCGTGGGTAAGCTTCCGTTTAGGAAGAACACGCTTCAAACCGCACAATGGTCTCGCAGACAACGTCTAGTTCTATAGCTGAAATGGCAGCAACTTACATAGCCAGTCTATGACGCCTAACAGCCACCACAATTCCGCAAGTGACAATCGTAACTACAACTCCGCAGATCACCGCAGTGCAACAAACAGAGATCCCTATCTCACAACAACAATCCTTCCCGCACACTTCTGGTACCGAAACCTAGATGCCTCACACCAGTTAGCCGCAACCATAATATCCCCCGATGGTCCACCCACACGCCACCATGGCAGGGTTGTTTCATCTGCCGCTATTCGCACAACAACCGATGATATTTAACCAACTTATACAACAGACGCCAGGTTCAATCCCTGCACTGTCTCAGCTGCAAGTAACAAGGATGCAAACCTCGACCAATCAGGGATCTGACTCTTATGGATCCAGTGTTCAATTATCAGTAGCACCTGAATTCAACCACCTCATGGCAATTGTTCAACTCGTATACACAATAGTACACCAGAGCAAGCCCGTACATGCCCCCAGTAGGGCAATACGCAATCCAACACTTTGGATTGCCGCAAAACCTATAGCAATATCATCTGTACATCTCGCAAGCATCCATGCATAACCAGATGTACACGAGCCCCTATTAGATGCAACAATACATGGCTTATGGTGGTATGCCGTACCCATATGTAACGACCCAAATTTCACGTCCAAAAATTTTGTTTTTAAAACATTACTTTAGAAAACATTAATAATTAAAAACATTGTTTGATCAAACCACATCACAACGTAAACCATGTCTAAGAGCCAAATCATACAGCCAATCGAAATATCAGAGTATAAATCCCAAAGGAATCTCGTACGCGCGGAAACCAGTGTGTGTGTATGATGTGCCGCTACCGCGCCAGCTCCTTCCCCTTCGATGAAGAGGTACCTGAAACCAAAACTATAAACTGTAAGCACAAAGCTTAGTGAGTTCCCCCATAATGCCTCATACCATGCAAGCATATAACATACAACATTCAGCAAGGAGTTACGGGCCTCGCCCACACTCATGAAGATACGGGCTCTGCCCACACTTCGCTAGCCGGGAGATACGGGCCTCGCCCACACTCTACTATCTGGGAGATACGGGCCTAGCCCACACTCCACTCTCGGAGAGATACGGGCCTTTCCCACACTCAACCGCTAACTCATAATATACAAGTATCACACAGACAACAAGTATAGACAACTCTATCATACTGACACATATACCATAATTAACTAAACCAAGAGATACGGGCTCGGCCCACACTCTAGTGCTAACATCTCGTCTACACGGGTCGGCCTTGGTGCCTTAGACCCGTCCCTACTGGAAGGAAACTCACCTCGAAATAGCTGCTGGTCTGTGTGGGAATTGACTGTCTGCTGCTGCTGCGGCTCCGGAAATCCTCCGGCTATAATTCCCACAAAACACTCAATCAAACACCGCTAACTGACCCTCGGGTAAATTGACCATTTTACCCTTGATCAAGTTAAAAGTCAAAGCCAGAGTCAAATTTCAGTTGCCCGACTCGCCGAGTTGACTACCCAACTCGCCGAGTCCTTATCCAATCAATTGTCCTGCAACCCGTCTCTACTCGTCGAGTTGGGCGTTGACTCGACGAGTTCTCCTTCTAAACTGATATGCAAGTCCTTCATCCTACTCGCCGAGTTGTATGAACAACTTGCCGAGTTCATCTTCATCCGATGAACAATTTATGCTGTGACTCACTGAGTTGTATGAACAACTCACTGAGTCTGTTCTTGATCTAAGAAGATTGTCTTGAACTCGCCGAGTCAGGGCCCTGACTCGCCGAGTTCCTTCATGGGTGAGTTTGGCTACCAACTCACCGAGTCCACCCAGGACTCACTACTCAACTCGACACAACGAAAAGGGGACAAACTCGGAGACTCGCGACCAGACTCGCCGAGTCAGATGAGTGACTTGTCGAGTCTGCTTCATGAAAAAGCCAAATACGCGAATCCAGTCCATGCCATTCATAGATCTGGGCTCCTAGGGCCTGGTTTACACGTAAAGTTTCCAACTTTACATGTAGATCATTACCAATAAAGGTTCTAAGGCTCAAAGTGCACCAAAAGGGATAGATCTAGGGCTTGTGTGCAATATGACTCCATAAAGGCAGTAGATCCAAGCTCCAGGGACTGAATAGGGTCTAGATCTAAAGGCTAACAACTTGAATCAACCAACAATGCACAACCAAGCTTGGGACATGGTTCAAGAAGGACTTTAATGGAGTAATAAGCATAGAAACAGAGGGAAAACGAGTTATACCTCCAAGAAATTACTGAGAGAACATGAAGATGCTTGGCTTCCTTCCCTTCCTCTTGATCTACTCCTCTTCCTTCCCAAAATCTTCAAGAAAACACACTAAAAAGCCTCAAACTCACAAGAACAAGGGCTAGAATGTATGGAGAGCTTCTGAGGGTGAAGGGGGTGGAGTTGGGGCGCAAATGGTTGGTTTAAATTGGGTGCAAACCCTTGGAAATTAGGGTTTCATCAGACAGCGCGGACTCGCCGAATCTATAATATGGACTCGCCGAGTCGCCAACTTAACCGCGTCCCAAGTCCCGTCTCTACTCGGCGAGTCGGGCCTCCAACTTGCCGAGTCCAAGGACAATAATAAAAAATACTCAGATAAATCTTACATACTAGGAACCAGGTGCTACAAATCGCCCTCACTTATTTTAGACTTCGTCTTCGAAGTCTGCTGCTCGATCCTGAAACAGCTCGGGGTAATGCTCCATCATCTCTTCCACCGGTTCCCAAGTCCACTCCGATCCCTTCCGGTGCTGCCATTGCACCTTCACGAGTTCCACTCGCTTGTTCCTCAAATCCTTCAACTTCCTGTCGAGGATTGCGATTGGACGCTCAATGTAATTTAGGCTGTCATCAACCTGTATATCCTCTAACGGCACTACCGCTGAATCGTCCACTAGGCACTTCCGTAGCTGAGAAACATGGAAAGTGCTGTGGATCTGGCTGAGCTCGACTGGCAGATCCAGCCTATACGCCACCTTGCCGACCCGGGCTACAACCCTGAACGGCCCAATATACCTCGGGCCCAACTTGCCCCGCTTCTTGAATCGAATGACGCCCTTCCAAGGCGACACCTTCAGGAGAACCATATCCCTAACCTGGAACTCCAGGTCGGATCGACGCTTGTCGGCGTAACTTTTCTACCGAATCTGCGCGGTCTGAAGCCTGCTCCGAACCTGCTAAATCCTCTCGATAGTCTTGAGCACCACTTCGGTGCTCCCTGTGACCCTCTGACCAACCTCTCCCCAGCATATCGGGGTCCTGCACCTCCGTCCGTACAACATCTCGAATGGAGGGCGGTCGATACTCGCGTGGTAGCTGTTGTTGTACGAGAACTCAGCCAAGGGAAGATAAGTATCCCAGGTACCACTGAAGTCTAGCACGCACGCCCGCAACATATCCTCTAGAGTCTGGATCGTACGCTCGCTCTGACCACCTGTCTGCAGGTGGAAGGCGGTGCTAAAATGCTACCGAGTGTCCAACTCGTCATGAAACCTCTTCCAAAACCTGGAAGTAAAACGCACATCTCTGTCCGAGATAACCGATACTGGCACCCCGTGCCGCGTCACAATCTCCCTAATATAGACGTCGGCCAATTTGTCGGCCGGTATGCTCTCCTGAATCGGAATAAAATGAGCACTCTTGGTCAATCGATCCACGATGACCCAAATCGAATCTACTCCACGTGTGGTCCTGGGAAGCTTCGTGATAAAATCCATCGTGATATCTTCCCATTTCCACAACGGGATGTCCAACGGCTGCATCTTGCCATGCGGTCTCTGATGTTCGGCCTTGACCTTCCTGCAGGTAAAGCACCGCTCGACGTACCACGCTACATCCCGCTTCATGCAGGGCCACCAATAATCTAGGCGAAGATCCCGATACATCTTCGTCGCCCCCGGATGAATAGAGAATCTTGATTTGTGCGCCTCCTCCATCAAGATCTGGCGAACGCCTCCATGATACGGCACCCACACCCTACGGTGTAGTGTCAATAGTCCTCGGCTATCATAATCGAAGGAGGAAACCTGACCCACCGTATGCTCGCTCTTCCGATGCTCCTCCTTGATAGCCTACTGTTGAGCCTCCCGAATTTGCTCGAACAGGGGAGTCACTACGGTCATCCTCATGCAAATATCCCTGATCGGCGCCGCCTTGCGGCTAAGCGCATCGGCCACCACATTGGCCTTCCCTGGGTGGTAAAGGATCTCACAATCATAATCCTTCACCACGTCCAACCACCGACGCTGCCTCATGTTCAGATTCGGCTGATCCATGAGGTACCTCAAACTCTTGTGGTCCGTGTAGATGGTACATCGAACCCTGTAGAGGTAATGCCGCCAAATCTTGAGGGTAAAAACCACCGCCCCCAACTCCAAATCATGCATCGGGTAGTTCGCCTCGTGAGGCTTAAGCTGCCTCGAAGCGTAGGCAATGACATGCCCCCTCTGCATCAGTACCGCGCCCAACCCTGAAATGGACACGTCACAGTAAACCACAAAATCCTCTACTCCCTCTGGCAAGGCTAAGATTGGCGCCTCACACAATCCCTGTCTCAGCATCTCAAACGCAGCCTGTTGCTCGGGTCCCCACCGAAAGACTACGGCTTTCTTCGTCAGCCACGTCAGGGGTACGGCTATCTTGGAGAAATCCTAAATGAATCTCCGATAGTAGCCTGCTAATCCTAGGAAGCTCCGAATCTCGGATGGAGACTTAGGAACCTCCCATCTCATCACGGCCTCGACCTTGGCCGGGTCGACTAGAATCCCGTTCTAGTTGACAAGGTGTCCGAGAAATTGCACCTCGTGTAACCAAAACTCGCACTTGGAGAACTTGGCATACAAGCTCTCCCTCCTCAGGGTCTCCAAAACCTCTCTCAGATGCTCCTCATGCTCTTCCTGTGTCTTGGAATAAACCATGATGTCGTCAATGTAAACTATCACAGACCGATCCAACATCGGTCTGCATACGCGGTTCATGAGGTCCATGAACGCGGCAGGAGCATTGGTGAGCCCAAACGGCATCACTACGAACTCATAATGGCCATAGCGCGTCCGAAACGCGGTCTTCTACGCATCCTCCTCTCTGACCCTCATCTGATGGTATCCCGAACGCAAATCGATCTTGGAAAACCAAGATGCTCCCTGAAGCTAGTCAAAGAGATCATCAATCCTCGGGAGTGGGTAACGGTTCTTCACCGTTACCTTATTCAGCTCCCGATAGTCTATGCACATCCGGTGCGACCCATCCTTCTTCTTCACAAACAGGATCGGGGCTCCCTAGGGTGAACTGCTCGGACGAATAAATCCCTTGTCTAGCAGCTCCTGCAGCTGCGTAGACAACTCTTGCATCTCGGGAGGAGCCAACCGATACGGTGCCTTGGCTATCGGAGCCGCACCAGGAACGAGGTCAATCCTGAACTCCACCTGTCGCTCCGGAGGTATCCCAGGAAGCTCCTCTGGGAAAACATCTGCGAAATCTCGAACCACCAGAACCTCTCTCACTGTCGCCTTACCCGCCTCCCGGGTATCCATCACATATGCGACATATCCTGTGCATCCCTGCTGAAGATAACGTCTAGCCCTCGCTGCTGAACATACAGTGGGTCCGCAATGTGGCATCTCGCCATGAATCACTAACTCTCCCCCACCTGGGGTCCTGACTCGCACTAGCTGCTGTGCGCAGTCTATCACCGCCCCATTAGGGTTCAACCAATCCATGCTTATAATCACCTTGTTCCCGCGCAACGGAATGGGAACCAAGTCTACCAAGTAACGCTCCTCAAACAAACGCAATACACAATCCCGAAACACCATCGATGCTCGCACCGATCGATCATCAGCAATCTTTACCTCTAAAGGGCAATCCAATATGCCTGAAGACTCAGGAAACTTCTTGCTAAGTGCAAGGGAAACAAATGATCGGGAGGCACCCGAGTCGAACAACACCTGAACTGGGATGCCGTTCACATGGAACGATCTAATGCATACATATACACACAGAGCACATATCAATATCACAACATCATAAAATAAAGTACAGGGAAAGAATCATACCTGTCACCACGTCGGTGCGGCGCGTGCCTCCTCGGTAGTCAGCTGAAATGCCCGGCTCCTCACCACCGGAGCCTCTGCTTTGCCTTGCCGGCCATCAGTGATCCGCAAGGTCGCTGGAGCTGGCGCCTTCACTGGCGCAGATGCTGTCAACTGGGGGCAATTGGCCTTCTTGTGGTCCCTCTGGTTGCAGTGAAAACACAACAACTCCGATGTCTGAATAGCCGAAACAGGAGTAGTACAATCCCTGCTAAAGTGCCCTGCCTTGCCGCACTTGTAGCAGCTTGCTGATCCCATCCTACATGCTCCCTCATGTGTCCTGCTGCATTTCCCGCAGCGGCCCGGTCCCCCTTGGCCTTTCGGCCTCCCATCTGATCCCCTGGGCTTCTTCCCCGAAGCCCCAACCACTTGCCCCACCTCTGCTTTCCGTTTCCGAATATGCTCTAAATCGATCTCCCTTTCCCTCGCCCTGGCAATCATGGACTCCAGGGTAGGGCAAACATGCTCCCGGATGTCAGCCCGTAGCATATCATGATAACGGGTCCTCCTCATATCCTCGTCACCCGCATACTGGGGTACCAACAAAGCCTTCTCCCGGAACTTGGCGGTGATCTCCGCCACAGTCTCCATCGTCTGCCTCATATCCAAGAACTCCCTGGCCAGTTGCTGGAGCTCGACAGCTGGCGCGAACTCCGCCCTGAACCTGGTCGCAAAGTTCGACCAAGTCATAGCCTCGACAGCCGAGGCTCCCAATGAGTCCCCCACAGACTCCCACCAATCCCTAGCTCGATCTTGTAGACACCCCACTGCGAACCTCACCTTTGACCCCTCAGGGCAGAAGCTAATCATCTGTGCAGACTCAATGTCGGCAAGCCATCGTCTGGCAGCTATGGGGTCCTTCGCCCCGTGGAAATTTGGCACACCACTGCCCCTAAAGTCCTTGAAGGATAGTGTGCGAGATCCCGACTGGCCAGATGCCATGTCGCTCCTGAATGCCCGAAGGCGATCTTCCATCAGCTCGATTATCCCTTCCTTGATCGACCCGAAGATAATGGGGGTGGACTCAAGGATACCCCTGGTGATCTCTGACGCGATGAACTCGCGTAGCCCCTCATCTACTGGCTCGGAACCTGATCGCGAACCTGATCCCTCTCCTAAACCGCCGTCTATCGGCCTCGATCGTAGTACCACCATTCTGCAATACATAAATAACAATCATTAGTGATACTGATACTTCTTGAGGGATCACAACTACCACAAGTTCCCTGGTCTTATCTTGGCCTTCCTTGGTTCGGGTACGGATCCTCTGATTTCAGTAGTACAGGCCCATACTACCTTCCACATCTATCCGTACCTTCTCCAAGGACTGCCTCGACTCCACCAGATCCTTTTCACTACCACTGATCACTTCTATACTCATCCTAGGCTTGCCCTAGGGAAATCTCTGACTCTACCCTACCCAGCCCTCAGCTGCTGAAGGCCTCCTTTTAATGCCAATTAGTCATTACCTGAATACCATCACATGTGATGAGGCTCAAGTAATCCTTCGAGTAACAGACTCGTCCCTACAACGGTTAGACTCAAACGAGAGCTGCGCAATAGGGTCAAATCCCGCACTCTAAGATTATTCAACCCTGATCACATGTAACGTGACGTATTCACCTAATGGCTAACTCCCATCACTCAGAGTCCCACAAAGCACAAAGCAAGCAACATTCGAACTAAGGGAACAATCTCAAACCACTCTGCTTCTATAGAGAGAACTGAACTAGCATATAATGCTAAACTCATTCTATTAGGCATAACCCCTAACAGGCTATCCTACTGCTGTCTACTCAAATCTAGCATGAAATTTTCATACACTGAGGCACATAAAGCAAGCACATAAGGCATCACTCCTAGATCCTTAGTCCTATTCTAGCATGTTGTTCTACTGAAACTAATAAACACAACATAACTTGTATGGGTACTTTGGGGAATACTTACTTGAGGTCGGCTGGTTGCGCACATCACACACTTTGTTTCTTCTCAAAATACTTTACTTGACCTTTTAGAAAACGTTTTCTTTTCAAAATCTTTTGACCCCTCGATTTGAGTTCAGACACCCCCGAAGGTGTGTCCGAATCCCTCAAACTAGGACTCTGATACCAACTTGTAACGACCCAAATTTCACGTCCAAAAATTTTGTTTTTAAAACATTACTTTAGAAAACATTAATAATTAAAAACATTGTTTGATCAAACCACATCACAACGTAAATCGTTTCTAAAAGCCAAATCATACAGCCAATCGAAATATCAGAGTATAAATCCCAGAGGAATCTCGTAAGTGTAGAAACCAGTGTGTGTGTATGATGTGCCGCTACCGCGCCAACTCCTTCCCCTTCGATGAAGAGGTACCTGAAACCAATACTGTAAACTGCAAGCACAAAGCTTAGTGAGTTCCCCCATAATACCTCATACCATGCAAGCATATAACATACAACATTCAGCTAGGAGTTACGGGCCTCGCCCACACTCATGAAGATACGGGCCCTGCCCACACTTCGCTAGCCGGGAGATACGGGCCTTGCCCACACTCTACTATCTGGGAGATGCGGGCCTAGCCCACACTCCAATCTCGGAGAGATACGGGCCTTGCCCACACTCAACCGCTAACTCATAATATACAAGTATCACACAGACAACAAGTATAGACAACTCTATCATACTGACACATATATCATAATTAACTAAACTAAGAGATACGGGCTCGGCCCACACTTTAGTGCTAACATCTTGTGTACACGGGTCGGCCTTGGTGCCTTAGACCCATCCCTACAGGAAGGAAACTCACCTCGAAATAGCTGCTGGTCTGTGTGGGAATTGATTGTCTGCTGCTGTTGCGGCTCCGGAAATCCTCCGCTATAATTCCCACAAAACACTCAATCAAACACCGCTAACTGACCCTCAGGTAAATTGACCATTTTACCCTTGATCAAGTTAAAAGTCAAAGCCAGAGTCAACTTTCAGTTGACCCGACTCGCCGAGTTGACTACCCAACTCGCCGAGTCCTTATCCAATCAATTGTCCTGCAACCCGTCTCTACTCGTCGAGTTGGGCGTTGACTCGACGAGTTCTCCTTCTAAACTGATATCCAAGTCCTTCATCCTACTCGCCGAGTTGTATGAACAACTCGCCGAGTTCATCTTCATCCGATGAACAATTTATGTTGTGACTCGCCGAGTTGTATGAACAACTCGCCGAGTCTGTTCTTGATCTAAGAAGATTGTCTTGAACTCGCCGAGTCAGGGCGCTGACTCGCCGAGTTCCTTCATGGGTGAGTTTGGCTACCAACTCACCGAGTCCACCCAGGACTCACTACTCAACTCGACACAACGAAAAGGGGACAAACTCGGAGACTCGCGACCAGACTCGCCGATTCAGATGAGTGACTTGCCGAGTCTGCTTCATGAAAAAGCCAAATACGCGAATCCAGTCCATGCCATTCATAGATCTGGGCTCCTAGGGCCTAGTTTACACGTAAAGTTTCCAACTTTATGTGTAGATCATCACCTATAAAGGTTCTAAGGCTCAAAGTGTAGATCTAGGGCTTGTATGCAATATGACTCCATAAAGGCAGTAGATCCAAGCTCCAGGGACTGAATAGGGTCTAGATCTAAAGGCTAACAACTTGAATCAACCAACAATGCACAACCAAGCTTGGGACATTGTTCAAGAAGGACTTTAATGGAGTAATAAGCATAGAAACAGAGGGAAAACGAGTTATACCTCCAAGAAATTACTGAGAGAACACGAAGATGCTTGGCTTCCTTCCCTTCCTCTTGATCTACTCCTCTTCCTTCCCAAAATCTTCAAGAAAACACACTAAAAAGCCTCAAACTCACAAGAACAAGGGCTAGAATGTATGGAGAGCTTCTGAGGGTGAAGGGGGCGGAGTTGGGGCGCAAATGGTTGGTTTAAATAGGGTGCAAACCCTTGGAAATTAGGGTTTCATCAGACAGCGCGGACTCGCCGAGTCGCCAACTTAACCGCGTCCCAAGTCCCATCTCTACTTGGCGAGTCGGGCCTCCAACTCGCCGAGTCCAAGGCCAATAATACAAAATACTCAGATAAATCTTACATACCAGGAACCAGGTGCTACACCATACATGGACAACTCCCTGCGAAGCGCGAGCTCCAATTTTATCCATGAATTGTTGCAATACGAGATCCCACACACTGTGATGATACCAAACATGCCAAAGTACGACGACACTATAGACCTAGACGAACACATCGACAACTACGAATGGACGATGACATCTTTTAAGATGGATCGTCACTTCACCTGCACATATTTCCCCTGCACCTTAATAGGAAATGCAGACAAGTGGTTTAAGTCTCTAAGGCCAGGTAGTATCTTGAGTTTTGAGCAGCTGAAATACCTTTTCCTCAATAATTTCATGCAACTGAGGAAAGGAAAAGGAGACGCCAACTCCGTAATGACGTGTAGGCAAAAAGAAGGAGAATAGATCCGTGAATATTGCAACCGGTTCACGCTAGCTACCTTGAATGTCCCAGTACATGAAAAGTTCCTGGTGACAGGCGCCTTCACCTAAGGTCTGCTCCCTGTCTCTCTATCAAGGAAGAAGCAAAGAATAGTACCTAGATCCCGAGACGAACTCAAGTTCCGTGTGGAAAAATACCTACGAAAAATCAAAGGGGAAAAACGAAAGGAAGCCAATCTCAAAGTTGTAGCTAACGCCTATCTCAAACAGGAGGAAATGGTGTCCCGGCCGAGCCTAACCCAGCAAGAGAGGCAAGATGGAAACCAACAGAGACACAACCACCATTCCAGGCACATGTCACGACTGTATAGACCATTCAACAGGGATGATAGTAGGAACAGTCACAACGATGTACACATAATCAACAAGACTCCATCCAAGGAGAACAAAGACAAGACCAAGTTCTGTGAGTATCATCGAAGCAAAATGCATGACACTAACGAGTTCACAGTATTGAAGCGGGAGATTGATAAGAAACAACTGGTGGGAAATATAGTTGACATAGCAAAAGACCTTAGGGCGAAATTCAATGGGGATAAGCACCAACCCAAAAATCAAAAGGATGGGGGCAAGGGTAACGAAAGAAGGGTCGAGATACTTACCATCACAGGGCCCCACTCATGTAACAATCGTCATAGCCAACACATAGGCACGAAGGTATACCATCAAAACATCCTCAATATCGCGTTTTTTATGAACGTCCCCAGACCAGAGTACTGGGATCTAAATGACCCTTTTCACATCACCGACTTCAGTAGCCAAAACCGTGTGGAACAAGTATACATCGATACCGGAAGCAGGGTCAATGTGATTTATGAACATTGCCTTCGACAGTTACCAATTGAATGGAAGAAGCACCTCCAGCTACCGTGCTAGGGCCTACTGGTCGGGTTCACCGGTCATGGCATCTGGCCTACAAGAATAGTCACGCTCCCATTTACATTGATCAGCCATAATGGAACCAAACATATAACAAGGGTGCTCAAATTCTCGGTTGTTGATCGACCTGCTGACCACAATATTCTACTGGGCCGACCGGCGCTGTTCCAGCTACAGGCAGTTTCGTTTACTCTTCATGGTGTTCTCAAATTCAACACGAGTGACAGATCAACAACGGTAGTGGAAACAAAGCCGAGTAATAGACGCGATGCCCGACGAGAAAAGAAACATGAAACCTGATTGTGCTAAAGTAAGTTTTGTCAGAAGGTGGAGGAAACACATAGGTGGTCCGCGACAGCACGGGTACTGATCCACGAATCCAAAAAAGACAACGAGATGTTTTTAGTCGGCTCACAACATCTCCCTCACATAAAGGAGCGAGCACTAACCTGAGGATGACTCAGCCAGAGTATGGAGCAATACTTGTGAAGCAAAAAAGTGTATGCTCACGGGCACGGGAACCAGCCTGGCCCATGCTCAATGACCGAACCATGTCCAGCCAAAGAGCGATTTGGAACTCGAAGCGGCATGAGCCAAAATCTAGTGGGATAAACGAGACGAGCACCAGGTGCAGCAAAAATAGAGGCAAATGCCACTTATTTTAACATGCAAGCCCTCCTGTAAAAGAGTACCGACAATGGCCTCTGACAAGTTAAGCAACATCCCAAGTGACGGCCTGACACGTGAAGGAGACTGGCGCGCAGAAAAGAACAGGTGATACTCACACCCGGTTAAGGGGAGGCGCTTCCCACATTATCAACACACATTGGGCTAAGAAGAAGAGAAAGAGCGAATGCCTCCAAGGCAAGAAAGACGAAATTCAATTCTCTCACGATGGGCACCGAAGGTGGAAACAATAAATCCCAAGCTGTCAAGAAACACTGGCAACGAATGAGAAAAAAGTGCACGGCCGCGATGAGGTAGTCATAGCTAAACATTCAATAAAAAATAAAACGGAGGCCGAGAAATAGGAGTATGGTCAAACTCCACATAGGATAACCATACTCCAGGTGCTAACGCAGAAACCGGGCATGCACCCTGATAATTAGACATTTGGAATCTAATGTCTCATGTTTTATTAATTTTGTTTTCTCTAAGAGTTGATATAATTTGCATTTCAAAAGAGCTTTCCAGAATTTTGTTTAAAAATTTGCAAAAACACAAAGTAAAGAGGTTGTGCAAATTTTCCAAGTAGCAACAATGGCTGATCACCTACGCTACTCGAGCAAAATATATGCAAGAATGCAACCGTAGGTGTTAAAAGAGTCATAATCTTTACCTACAATGTGCCAATAGCATCTCAAAGCTGAGAGTATATAAATCCCAACTAATGGCACAAATAAAGTGGTTCTAAAAGATTGATAACCTTTCCCCTGATAATAGAACAGTAAACGGTCTTTAGGTGACGATCTCGGCTAATGTATTGGTAGCCAAACCATATAGTATAGTCCACAATAGTGACTAACATTCCACGGCTTAATATAATAAGCCTAAATTAAACCTACGAGCCAAAAAAACATATCTCAATAAATAACAGCTACATGACGTCTGAAGCACACGTTAACCGACTAACACAAACCCTAGAACAAGGGAGTGTGCATAAAAGAAATTACAGTAGCAACGTCGAACAGCCCGTCCTCAAAGATACCACAGGACAATTCAAAATATATGTATACATACGAAACAAAAAAAGGAAGAGAACACTTCCATGCCAAGTATAAAGCCAAACTCTAAGTTCGTAGTTAACAACAACCAATGTTTTACACTATACATATAAAGGCTACTACATTACATAACGATGTAAAGGGGACAAACAGAAATCAACCATCGGAGTCTGAGGAAGAACCTCCCAGACTCGGCCTGCGACAAAAATGGCGGAAACCGTCATAGTCCAACTTCCCCAAGAGAAGGAGGCTTGCGAAATCCGTCTTAGCGAGGGATGATAGATCAGCATCCACCTCTTCAACCCTTCTTGCAACGCAACCATGATCTGTGACTCCAGACTCACCAACAATGGTGGAACAACCAACTAGTTGTTTCCCCTTTTCAAACCCAAGGGCCTCATATGCCTCACGAAGACCCTGGATCCCGCTGTTAAATTCTGGGCTCTCGATAAATTTATCAATTACGCGAACCACCCCCTTCTCCAACATCCATTACAAACCACCTTGAGTGACAACACCATCAACACGAGCACGAGCCAATTGACGTTGGCACCTGGCGACGTCACTTGCCAGCACACCTTTCTCCTGAGTAAGAGAACTCACTTGGCTTTTAAGTAACTCTAATCGGTCCTCCAAAGTGGCCACATGATCTTCCAAAGCAGCCTTCTTGCATGCCACAATCAATTCTGCTCAGAAAGGGCTCGATGCTTAACCTCTGAATAATGGAGTTTCTACCTTATGTTTGCCACGACACTCTGCAAAGCTTTCAACTGTTTCTCATTCACGCCGGTGCGGAAAACCCTTTCGTCGGCAGCAACCATAAGGGCAGAAGTCTGAGCCGTAACATAACGAATGTCACCAGCCATATGAGAGCTTGACTGGATCGAAAGCAAATTCATTAAGGCCGGGGGGTTAGCACAAAAGCTCCACTCCTAGGTGATAATCTCTTCCGACAATAAGGAATCCCTACCAATCTCCAAGTACAGGGCATAGGCCTCGGAAGATAAGGGGTGAGATGAAGTTCCTATTTCGTCAACCGGGGAAAGCTTCCTGAGCTGGAAAGGACCTTGAGGTGAGCCCAATGCACCCTCAAGCACAAAGATAGATTCATGATCAACCGAGAATGATCCAGTAAATAACGAAGGCGGTGTCATTGTAGAACTAGGCACCACCACACCCTCCTTCTGCTCGGGCACAAAAAACTTACTACCGAGAATACCCCCGATACCACCAATAAGCCTGACCATAGACACAATCCTACGCGCTTTACAAGGACGAAGACCCGCATCATCGGATTCAATCTCCTCATCTGACAATGGCACCACACGTAAGCTTCTCTTCTTCTGAATAGGGGCATTACCTTTCTCTGCTTGTACTCCCACAGGCAAACTAGAAGGAGCAGGAACCGACTAATAAACTGGGGAAATGACCCCAACAGCTGGCCTCGAAGGCGAAGCATGTCCACTAGAACCAACATTTCCCCCTTCCACCAAGAGCAATCCATCAAATTCTTGCATGCGACTTTCAGACATAAGAGGAGGAAGAACCTCTACAAGATCGATCTCTCGGTTATAAAGCTTGCCCCGATAGTGACCGCTCAGGGCCATCTCCAAAGAAATATCGGCTTCAGCACCTGCGGAAATAAATGTCAAATATAAGAACTCATAAGCCAATAAGATACCCTATTCCTACCCCCTTTTCCTTTTAAAAAAATGGGGGGGGGGGGGGGACAAGGAGATGAGTGGATACCGCATCTCACGATGTATAATTGCACCTTCTTCCCACGAGCTCTTCAGGCAGCACTCATACTGGCCGCATCAAGAATGGAATCTTCCTAGTTCTCCCTAACAATAGTGATTTTTCCTAGTTGTTTTCCGAGAGTCAGGTTACTCCCGAACAATTTGGGAAGGTGGTCAGAAAAGTCTCATATTTTGCGAAACCCACACCACACAAGGTTCCGGTTAACCTAGAGCCATTGCCTCTGCTAATTTTTCCTCTGCCACACAAGGTTCCGTAGGAACCCCCGCACAGTCTTTACTAACAAGAAATAACATACAAGCCACACATGGAAATATACTAGGATGCCATGGAAACCCTCAAAGGTCGTTCACATTAGTGCCTCAGGAACCCCCCGAGGTCTTTCATGCGAGTATCATAAATAACTAGCATACCACATATCCCATAACCAACTAGTCATATCTCATAAAAATAATGGGCCGACCTTGGTGCCTTAGACCCATTGGTATGGTGAGGAGACTCACCTTCTCAAAATGTTGAACTAATAAGATAAGATCAGATAAATCCCAACGCACAGGCTCCAACTCAAGTGCCTATAACCATCATGTGAATAACTTGTCAAAATCCCAAAATACCATAAATACCCTCTAGATCAAACTTAGTCAAACCTGGTCAAAGTCCAAGTCAACAGTCAAGGTCAACAATCCATGTTGACCCCAACTCGTCAAGTGTATCTAGCAACTCGTCGAGTTCCTTCAGAGTCCAGAAAATCGCGACAAACCCTAGCCAA